>NW_012149485.1:1729897-1734019 GCF_000956105.1 Propithecus coquereli
AAAGAAGAGAATGAGAAGCCACAAGAGCCAACTAGCTATTATTATCATTATTGAAATATTCATCCTCTCACGATTGAACAAAATTAAGTGAGATAACACTTCTGTCAGCTAGGAAATAGTGGAGTTGATTCTTCTCAGGAGCATATTAAAAAATAAAATCCCAGAGTTATGTTTAATTTACCTCCTTAAAGATATGTGTCCCCAAGCCATTTTTTAAAGTTATAGACATACTATTAATATACTTCTTTGTAGTTTTGGAGTCCTAATCCACTGCTTAGATAGAAGGGAAACAAAATACCTAGGTATAAAATCTGTTAAAAAAATCCCTGCAAGCTGGTCTAATCCCAAGATGACAATGAAGCCACAGGCTTAGAAACCAAGTACAGACAGGGTCAACCCCAAGTGGCCAAATTAGTGTCAAATCAGGCATAACATGAAAAGTTCACTCTCCATAGGGAAACAAGACACATACACAAATTACATGGGGGCAAAGTAGCCAAACCCGTGAAACACTTTGTTAAACATGTTCACCCATGATGAGGTAGAACATGAAAGATCATGGCCTAACCCTAATGTGATTAGAGACATCATACAGCAGTACAGAATGGAAGGGATCTCTGAAGGAAGCTGGAGAAAGGAGACTGGTTCAACACTGAAAAAGATCTGACTTGAAATCCTTGTTCTGTCACTTAGTGAGAGACCTTGGGTAAAGTCACTTAACTACTATATCTATAAAAAGGCAGCAAAGACCAGTGGTTAAGAGCATCAAACTTCTGCTCATCATCTGCTAGATACCTGTGACCTTGGTAAATTCACTTCTCTTACAGATGAAGAAACTGAGTCAGAAAACTTAACTGATCTTAAAGAATTCTATTTTGAAAATCATTCAATTTTTGTATACAGTGGTAACAGAATTACTGGCTAATCTCCATGAAATTATAAACAAGTTGACAACTATCAATGAGGTACAACCATTATTTAACTTTCCTCATGATTAATTTACATAGAACTAAATTGAGCCTACTCAATCATTTCATACAACTTAGAGTTCAGGTTCTACATATGCATTTGAGGCAGCAACCATGCCTACTGACCTCGCCCAACCAGCCAAGGATGAATAAGATGCTGCCTGATTTTCTTTCCTGTACTCGATCCAGGGAAAGAGAAGCACTTTCAAAGAAGGAAGTAGAGCTTTGGCCTTCTCTAACAACCCTGTACCCAGAAGCCTAAACAATTTACACGTTTTAAGGGATGCTAATACCAGTTACCATCCCCTAAGCAGAAGCACATTTGCATTAGTTTAGCCGCAGTCAGTAGGTGGCTAACAGTGTGGCCAGTCTTATTCTACCCAGGGTCTCTAAACTCAATCCAAGCACAAACATTTACACTTTCTTAAGAGACAAAAGACTAAGGAATCAGTAAAGAATACTGATCATTTTACCAACTATTGCATGACCTTAAAGCTTTTAGCATACTCAGATCAGGGCAGGAGAAAAAAGTCTTTTGCTTTCTTATCAACAAAGGCAGAGAGCTTTCTGGTATAAAGGAGGCTCTCTGCATGTGTTGAGCCAGACTCCTTTATGCTGCCTTTTGATGACAGATTTTGAGACTTAAAGTAGCTGTATGATATGATAGGTTCCTCTACCAAAGATAGTCACCAAGTCAAGTTTTGGGGGATAGAGGTGAGGAATAGAGTTAAACAATCAAAAGCTGCCTTTCCCAAAAAGGCACTCACAATACAACCTTTGTCATTGTCAAAGATAATCTGTGCTCCTCTCTAGCATACAAATATACAACCAGTACACTACAAAAAGGGACACTGGAACCATTTGAGTGAACACACTGGTGAAGAAAGTAATTATTTAAAGAGGATATTTATCACCTCATTATCAAAACTCTTCTCCTGGGGTAAACCCTTGCATCTTTTCCTTCCTTCCTAACAAACCCTCGGATACCACCATCCCCAAGAAGCTGGAGCTTAAACAAACATTTCTACTTAACACTCTACCCTCAGTACATTCTAATAATTTTAAAAGAAGACTTTTTGTCTAAGACAGATAACAAGCTGGTCTCCGGTGATAAAGACAGGCACCCGGAGTGTGGTCAGTATCAGGGTGTGCGAATCTCCCCAGGAACTTAATGACAAACTAAAAGCAGTCAGGAAGCCTGAGAGCTTGTCATCGTTAAAGGCGGAATGGGTTGAGGAGTGAAAAGAATTCTGCCCTTCCCTCTCCCCCAACACAGCCGTCTAAATTCAGACTTTACCAATGTTGGTTCAGTTTCAATCCAGGAAATGCAGTCTGTGATCCATCTTAATGGTGCCTGACTTCAATTTGTAGCCCCACAGAAGAGTCCTTATCACTATTTTACAGCAATTCTCAATGAGAACATTTCCAAAATTCCAATGCATAGTTAATAGCCTTTCAAAGTAAGCAGGACAGAGGCTGTCCCTGGCTAAAAGCTCAAGGAGCTCTGGAATTTGAAAGGAAATAGAAATGTTGGGAGGATTCAGCTCTAAAAAAAATCCTTAAAAAGTCAAGAATGAGAGAAAAGACTAGAAATTTCTGATTTTTAAAGTCCAAATTATTATTTGTTGTCTCCAAATGTGTGCTGCACAAAAGGTCATGGACAGACATGTTCATTATTAAAACTAACAGGGTTCCCCGTTAGGGACCTAGTACTCTCAAGCTAATAAAACAAAAATCCATCTCCAGCTGAGAAGATGGCAAACAGAAGTATAAATAATTCTTTTTCTCTCCTCAAGGAAGTTGGGGTTTGCAATATTCATTTGTTCAAATATTTGAGTGCTAACTCTGTGTCAGGCATTGTTCTAGGTATGGGACTACAGCTCGGGAACAAAACTGAGTTAGCTCTCATGATGTTTTATAAAAAGCATAAATACCTGCCCAAACCCTTCCCAATAGTAGCAGCTGTTAGAGTAACTGAAAAGGAAGGGGGAAGAAAGGGTCTCCATAACTGCCCAAGCTTCATTGGACTTGCCTCCATCAAGTTCCACAATCAGACTCTAACATTACAGCTGAAAAAGACCCTCATAAGAAATTATGGAGGCCAAGTTAAAGAAAAAGTCAACCTTATTACAGTTATTTTGCAAAGTACATAAGTCTTTTTCCTCAATATTCAATACTTAGGAAACATCTGAAATCATCAGAAACTTAGAAGTACATTGCATTAAAAGACTCAGAGTTGCTCAAACACCCAGCATTTTCAATTTTGTTTTTATTAGCTCTGCAACATAATTTCAAATTTCTAAAACCTATCACTACAATTTCCAAAGTGCCTGTATGGTCAGAAGAAATCCCACAAACTGACTTAAAGACACTTAAGAGAATCTACTTAAGTTCTTCAACATCAGCAGCTGTGTAAGCTTAGTGGCCAGCTATTATCTTTAAGGGCCCTGCCATGGAAAAGACACACACGAGGCAGCCTATTGTCAGCTGTAGGCCTCAAATTGACACAAAAAGGGTTAAATGGTCAGAGGATGTTTTCTCTTCCAGTCAGCTTCTGCATTTAAATTTCTTTGACTGCTTTTATGCTTTTACAACACTATAATTACCTTAAATCTGTCTCTTGGCAGCCCCTTCCTGTCTACCCGCCCTATTTTTTACTTATTTTACAACATTCTCTCCCATCCTACCCCTTCCTTTATGCTCTTTAAATTCAAGTTCATCTTCCTTTCTTCCTCTCGTTCTCATTTCCAGGGACCAATTAATTATATTTAAAAATCAAAAAAATAATTCAGACTTAAGTGATGGATCCACGAAACTACCAAAAAAGTATATGTTACCTTATTACCTATGAGATGATCTTCTGATCTGGAGATTCTAGACACAATTAGAGCTAGAACAGACTGTTCACTGTTACATTATACCAAGAACTAAATGACAGATTTTAAAAGTCAATTTCACTTTCTAAAAGTAATAAGACATCCCTAGAACTCCCACTCTTTCAATGCAATGTCCTGGTGGGGTTTTAGGTAACTTATTTCTTAGCTTTGGGTCTCAATTTTCTAATCTGTAAAATGACCTCCATTGATCCCTTACACTTCCAATCTCAAAAATTCTTTGAACTTTAAAAATTATTTTGGTCCAAATGGATTTAGGT
>NW_012149485.1:1734517-1742075 GCF_000956105.1 Propithecus coquereli
TATATATTACAATGTAATAATAATAGAAATAAAGTGCACAATAAACGAAATGCACTTGAATCATCCCAAAAATATTCCCCTCTCCCCAGTCCATGGAAAAATTGTCTTCCATGAAAACGGTCCCTGGTGCCAAAAAGGTTGAGGACCGCTGACTTAAGGGGTGACACAGCTACCCCTAACTTAGGTAAGCAGTGGGGTAAATCAGGCTCTTTAAAATAGAAATCTTTGTTGTTTGGACACCACTGAGTAGAGCCATGCTTAGAGAGAGATGGGTAACTGAGTCCTGCCAGTGGGACCCAAATTCTTTTGGAAGCTAAAGGCTGTCAACTAACATTAAGAGTCCTGGGAGCTTCCTGCGATATACACAAGTGCACTCAGGTCAGCAAACTTTTTCTGTAAAGTGCCAGGTAGTAAATAGTTTAGGCCTTGTGACCCATTCAATCTTCACTACAAGTACTCAACTCTGCCACTGTAGCACAAAAGAAACCATAGGTTACATGTAAATGAATGAGCATGGACACATTCCAATAAAATTTTATTTAGGGACACTGGAATTTGCATTTCATGTAATTTTCATATGTCATGAAATACTCCCCCTTTCAATTTTTTTGTCCAATTACATTCTGAAAAATGCATCATTAGGTGATTTTGTTGTTTTGTGCACATTATAGAGTGTGCTTACACAAATCTAGATGGTATAGCTGCTACACACCTAGGCTATCAGGTATAGCTTTATTGCTCCTAGGCTACAAACCTATACCGCATGTGTACTGAATACTGTACACAACTGTAACACAATCATAAGTACTTGTGTATCTAAACATAGAAAAGATACAGTAAAAACGTGGTAATGTATCTTACGGAACCATCCTTGTTTATGTGGTCCCTTGTTGACAGAAATGTGGCACATGCCTGTATTAAAAAAGTAAAAACCATTCTTAGCTCCTGGGCTGTTCAAAAGCAGGTGTGGTTTGCAGTTTCTGTCACTGCATTGGTGACAGAAACTATCCCCAGTGTCTCCTGCAGAAAGGTGCCTTTTTAAAGCTCAGTGTGTAAATGAAGAACATTCCCTGCCAACATTTACCTACAACTCTTCTCTAAGGCCTAAGCTTTCTGCTAAACGATGTCCATGCTAAGCCTCATTCCCACTGCCCTTCTTCCTTCAAACAGCCCACGAATGGCCACTGATCAACTTGAGTTGAAAGTGGTTAAAATCTACCTCTGCTGTGCAAAACTAGACAAAATAAGTCACATGAATAAGAACTCTGAAGGGAGGCCACTGCTGGGCCCACTGCTAATTCTGCTTCTTAAGCAGCAAGCTAGTTAAATTTGTTATTTATCCCCCTTGAAGTGGGAACGACATACTTGTTCGCAAAATGCTAACCACTTCTGATGAAATTCCTTAGTAAATAAGCAGGCTTCACGGATTCTTATAAAATAAGGGGGTTTCTAGTTAAACCTTAGTTAACAAAAAGATCCTTTTTCTTGAATATTCAGATAAATAGGTTTTACTGATTTCTGGAATAACTGGCTCCAAGCACAAGCTAAACTGCTAAAATATAAACCATCTGGGGGTCTTTGCTGCATAGGCAGGCAAGCTTTCTTTAATAAGGAAAGAATTATGCATTAGCTTAAAATGCAGCAGACCCTGATATTAGTCTGTTAAAGACTCATCATAAATGAAGAGATGAGAGCCCCTAGTCTGACGGTTAGCTCCCCTACAGCCCAGAATTCCCAGGAGGCAACTGATTCAGCCAAGGCTCCCCTTTACCTTGTTTTGTGTCACAATTAAGAACACAGGCTGTGGCATCAGATAGGCCTAGATTAGCATCCCTGCTCTGTGGTTTAGCTACAAACTACATAGCCTTGAGCCAGTTACCTTACTTAAATTCTGAGCCTCAGTTTCTTCAAAAGTAAACTGGAGACAGTAATGTTAATCACCTCAGGAATCACTCAAGTGTTCTTACTTGAGATACTGCCTGGGACATAGCAAATGTTCCACTGTCAGCATTTATTTTGTCCCTATACATTTTCTCCTCCAACCTCCTAAAAGCTGATCACAATTTCAAACTAAACCTGGAGAAAACTGGATCTATTCCTAGACTTTAAGCAATTTGCTCAAGTTGTTATCTAACACCTTGTATGTCAGTGGTCCTCAAAGAGGCCTAGGCTACAATCCTACTTTGTTCCATCAGACTAATATATGTCTAGCTAACTGTGAGTCAGATTACTTAGAAATAAGATGCAGCCTAACTGGCCATGAGCATGCTCATGAGAAGACGACCCCAGATGGGGTATAGAAGCCGAGTTCTGATCTGCTTTTATTACAAGCAACACTTTGCATGAGTTAGCCTCTTGGGTGCTATTTGGTAATCTGAACAGTCTCTGACTCTCTACCACTTAAAGACATTCACTTATTACTGATTACAACTCACCAAATGTGAATTAACTTCTTGTTACAGGCAACTAATTTCAAATAAAGTTGTGGGCTAATGCCAACCATTTTAAAGGACACTGATCCATAAAGCTGTATATAAATTTAAGTTAATTTGTTCTGTCAACTACAAAATAGACACAACCTACCTCATAGGGTTGCTGAGATAAAATGAGAACTTATTTCCACCCAAAGGACCTTAAATTTTCACCTTTGTTTAACATTAAAGGGGTCAAGTAAAATGGACAATTGCCTGAACTTGCAAATGCTTTAATACATACACCTTTACCTACCAGTCATAAGTCCTTTTGGCATGCCACTCAGGATAAGACAATGTGGACATACAGAAGGAATACTGTTATTCAAACTCACAACACAAAAAAGTCACACGCGTCTTTGGATTTTTAAGTTCCAAGAGCCCCAACCACCCATATTCCAAGAAAAATCTAAACCTCAATCTCTTGGGTATTAACTAAATTTTATCTAGAGCTACAATGTCCAATATGGTAGCCATCAGCCACATGTGGCTATTTTAAATTTAAATTAAGTAAAACAAAAAAACATAATTAAGCTCTTTCGTCACACTAGCCATATTTCAAGGGCTCAAAAGCCTCATATGGCAACAGCTATCATATTGTACAGCAGATATAGAACATTTCCATTAATAACCGAAAGTTATACTGGACAGCACTGATCTAGAAACTTGAATCCAAGACAACACCCTCCTTCCTAGCGCTCTCCACTCTACCTGCTGGAGCCCAGTCAAGGACCTTTTCCCTACATGGCACTGCACTGTGTTGTGTAGTTCCTTAAGGTCAGCCAGAAGTTTGCCTGGCAAAGCTGGCCACCTCAAAAGCAAACTGCCTCTGGAGAATAAGACCCTCAACAAGTGCCTGCTCAGAGAACACTTCAACTGAAGTTATTAGTCCACTGAGGTGTAAGATAAACCTACATAGAGCAATTATTTTAAGCTTCGGCAATATGGCAAACATAGCCCATATCTAATAACTCATCCTCTGTTCTCTAAATACAAAACTTAACACTGGAATTTTTTTATTCTTGCTTCCAAAAGTAATTAAGCAGTACAAGACCCTTAAGATGGGCCCTTGCATTTCACATACTCCTCTGCAGTGAGTCATGTTTTCACAAGGACATCCCCACACTGCAAATGCATCTCCTTTCCCAGGAGGCAGAACTTAAAAGGGAAAAAGGACTTGTCTAACCTGAAAATGTACCTTCTCAGGCCAGCTCAATTAGGGCAGGCCCATTCCTGCAGGCTTGTCCTCCTTCGCTTCTGTTAAGTGAGCCCTTAATGCTTGGGAAGAAGTGAAAGTGGCTACAAACCTCCTGCCTATACTACATAGGAATCCACAGCTCAGCCAAACTGCCTTTGTTTCCAATACAGCCAAGGGGCCTCAAAACACCCCCGGATCCACACCTTGTCCGGTCATAAAGATGTCAAGTATGCTGATGCATTGTTTCATGTATCCTATTACTAATTAAACCAAGAGGCCTTCTTTGTCTAGAGCATCCCTGTTGACTGTGCTTAAAATGCATGGGCCATTCTCTGGGTGACTAGTTGTAGAAAGAATAAGGCTGAACACATTTCTTCTACTTAGTTAACACATATTCTTTAAGAATATAAGAAGCCTTTCTACTGTTAATCATATAACTGGCTCCTTAAAGACTTTTATGCTCCAGAGGACCGACCCTACCCCATTATGAACTACTCCAACATCGTAACTATAAGGAAGCACAAGTGCTGCACAAGCAATGAACCCCAGCCACGGTTCCTTGTAAAAGAAAAAGGAACAGTGCTTAAGAGGATGAATTACTACAAAACTAGTTTTAGGCTTCATACTAATGTCAGGACTATAGAATTTGACCAGAAGCTTATTTTGATCAATCAACTTACCTCATTCTTGTCAACTACTTGACCTTGCGGATATAGAGCAACCAGGTACAATTAGGTGCTTTTTCATTTCACGTGACTCTGAGGTAGCTATTATCCTTGCTTTTACAGATGAGAAAACTAGGATCAGAGCTGTGACTTGCTTACGGCCATCCAGCTAGTAAGAATTGAACTCAAGTTTATCTAACTTCAAAGCCTGTATTTCACTTGTGAGCATGTGGATTTTGTCAACTACCTTTCATTGTTCCTAAAAATGTGAGGCTCCACAGAAGAAGCCAAACTTCAAATCTTGCTCTAGTTTATTGGTTCTGAAACTTTAGTGTGCACCAGGTCACCTTGTTTACTCACTAAAACCCAGATGATTCAGCCCCTACTCTCAAGAGTTTGAGGGTCAGTAGGTCTGGATGAGGTCCAAGAATCTGCATTTCCAACAAGTTCTCAAACAGTGCCAATGCTGCTGATCAGGAAACCACACTTTGAGAACTATAGTTGGGTATGAACTGCTTGGGGTCTGCTTATACATGGATTTTCTTGCTCCTCTGCCATCACCAAGACTAGTCCCTCTTCCTCTTCTTCAGCTTATTAAACATGAAGATGATGAGGATAAAGACCTTTATTATGATGATCCACTTACGCTTAATAGTAAATGTATTTTCTTTATGATCTTCCTAAAAATATTTTGAGCTTACTTTATTGTAAGAATACAGTATATAATACATATAACATACAAAATATGCATATCAACTGTTAATATTATCAATAAGGCTTCCAGTCAACAGTAGGCTATTATTGTTGAGTTTTTAGGGAGTCCAAAATTATACCTGGATTTTCACCTGTGCAGTAGGGCAACAACTCTAACCCCCAAGTTGTTCAATGGTTAACTGTACTGTTCTATTAAAATCCTCCCATTTCAATCAATGCCATCAGGTGCTAAAGACGCCAACTAATTTAATCTAAAGGTAGTGATTTCCACAGACTGGATTTTTAGTATTCCACCAAACCATGCCCACTTACCTTCTAAAGCCCTGCTTTAAACCATCCTAGGAATACCAGCACGGAAAACAGTCTCTTGCTCTTCGTGCTTCCACTTAAGTCACCCAATCCAAAAAGATGACATCAAAATTAAATGGCTTATTAAACATGAAGTAAGAGAAAGGACCAGGATTCTGATGAGACACATAGTACATCAGCTGCAAAGGCAGTTAACTATCTCTGCTATTTAGGTAAATGCTCACTGAAAGGTAAAGGCTATCTTTTTAAATTAAATTAGAGTTAAGTATCAAGCTTTTATAAACATATATTGAAAAACACTGTTCTGCTCCTTTAAAAATATCCTGTAAGCTTTATACCTCAACCAATGGAATACCTTAATTGAGTGAAACAAAATACACATTGTAGCCAAATAAGATAGTAAAGTCCACATAGACCGGTTTCTCTAAAGGAGGTTTATGGGCCATTCGCATTAATCAGAATCATTTGGGATTGTTGAAGATACACTAAAAATACAGATTTTCAGTACCCTCCACTACAGAATCAACTTCTAGGAATATGTATTTTAACTAAGCACTCCTAGGTGATTCTTACGCATATTAGCTTGAGAATAATAAAAACTTACTGTAAATCTCTCAAAGTTTCTCACTTGATCTTCAAAGTAGCCAGTGAGTTAGGGGAAAGAGAGGTTCCCATTTCACAACTTAAACCATCCGTTGAAAGCATCTGTATTGATTATATATGATGCGACAATGCTCTTGCCCACTTCTTAGTAAGTAAGCAAAACACATAATTCCTACAGACTACTTTAGAATGAAAAAGTAAGAGAGGATAAAAAAGGTACAGTGAAAGCCAGAGAAAAGTGGTTACTTCTGGCTTGGAGTCAGGTGGTAACTTTAGACAGACATCCCTGGAAAGGAAATAGAGACTGAAGCAGGCTCTGAGATGTTTCTAACCTCCTAGAAGTTCACAATACTTAGTGTCTTCCCAAAAATATGTAGTGAAATGGAGAAGCACTGGTTACAACTACCTAAACCTTACCAAATTCCAAAGACTAAGAGGCATTCATTCATTCCAGGGTAAAAGGACTACTGCTTGAATGGGACCTAACATGATCTTAAGAGTTGTGGGACAAGAACGCACATTGAAACTCTGAACTTTATTTCTGGGAAATAGAGAAAGAGGGTTACTGCAGGAGACCTGTTTTAAAAAATCAGATCTTCAATAAATTGAAAATAAATTTAATCAAAAATAAATCAAAATTTCAATAAATACTTCTCAAGTTGACTTTTCAGAGTTGGGTGCTTGGCCTCAGAGAGCTTTCAGTTTGGAAATGAAGTGCAACAAGCCAGCAGTTACAAAGACTAGCCAGATTGCTTGCGTTCCTTCGCTCCCTCTTGTTTCCTCTCCTGGTTAAGTGGAAACATGAAAAATTAAGAAGTTGTACCCTGAGGTACAATCAATTCCCCAGGAGGCTCTTGTTTCTTCACTTCTGATTTTAAATAGCAAGAACTACCAACATTGTATCCATTCCTGCAAAAATGCACTGACTGTAAGACTAAAATACAGTAAGTCTAACACTGAATCACTTTTCTAGTATTCAAATCATTGTAAGTAATACCACTATGTACTCTGTACCCTCCTGTGAGGAGTTTTAACAGCTTTCATATATTGCTGATATCAAAATACCTCATGAATTAGGAAGGGACACTAATAAATATTTAAACTGTTTCATAAAATTATTTTCCAGGATTTTAAGTACTAAGTCTAATCTCTAAGATTTGAGTTCACCAAATTTGTGAAGATGGTGATTTCAAATTCTTTATCTCAGTCAATTCAGTTTTAGGATTTAAATTTTTTCAAATACTTGAATTAGCTATTGTCACATGGAACTCTTGCATAGAATGTGAGCATTTCTAGTCACTAACAATCTACCTGTTCAGGGAGACTTAAAAACTACTTTTCTAAAATTCATGCAA
Organism: Propithecus coquereli; assembly: GCF_000956105.1. NCBI lineage: Eukaryota > Metazoa > Chordata > Mammalia > Primates > Indriidae > Propithecus > Propithecus coquereli. The sequence continues at coordinate 1,741,833 of NW_012149485.1, forward strand.
CATAATAGGTGTCTGATAAAAAAAGATAATGGGAAATAAATACACAGATCTCAAACTTTTCTCCTATTCCAGGTGAAAAGGTTTAACGAGCATAGGTATACTAAAAAACAATTTTCTATAATAGTTGTAAGAGTTTAGTAATCTTTGGAAATACAAGGTCCCAGGTTTACAATTTCTTTAAGGAAAAAAAATGTCGTAGGACTGGGAATAAACGGGAGACATCACTCTCTTGCACTGATAGTG
>NW_012149485.1:1743310-1842460 GCF_000956105.1 Propithecus coquereli
TTGAGACAGGGTCTTTGCTGTCACCTAGGCTGGAATGCAGTAATGTAATCATAGCTCACTGCAACCTCAAATTCCTGGGCTCAAGTGATCCTCCTTTCTCAGCCTCCCAAGCAGCTGCGACTACAGGTGGGCACCACCACGCTCAATTATTATTATTATTATTTTTTAGAGATAGGGGTCTCACTGTGTTGTCCAGCCTGGTCCTGGACTCACATGATCTTCCCACCTCAACCTCCTGAGTAGCTGGAATTATAGGCTTATAGGTACAAGCCACTAAACCCAGCTTTCCTGAGATGTTTATCTTTTGAAGGCTTTATCTTTGAAGACTCTTTAAAATTAGAACCTATCCTGTAATTTCTATACTACAAAATTATTTTCTCTGGCCTACTTTTAATTGAGTAGTAATTTTGAAGTCTGGGCCTACTGTGATGCTTCTGTGATAATCCTTTTGATCAATGGCATAAGATCTCTACAAAGATCCATTAGGCTTAATCTAATGGACATTAGTGAACATATCCCTAAATGACACTAGTTTATTTCCTTTAAGTAGCACTTCCAAAATAACAAATTCAGGGCAATTCAATATTCAGCAATAGCTAGACTTATGAGCCATTACTGAAATTTCTGCTGACTATATCAATTTTTTCATGGACTCTCCCAAATACCTATACTCTCACAGAACTGTTTACATGGAGTTTGCTACTAAATTCTTATATGTTAGCTTTATTATTTAAGGTATTCTTATTCTCAAGAATTACTATTCCACAGGAAGTTGACTTGGTCACTTAAACAGCCATTTGAATAAATGAAAAATTAAGGTAATTCTCAGGTGCTTTTTCTCCTTGATTTAAAAATGTTGTGGGGAGAAGTAAAATAGTGGCCTTTGAAAACATATGCTGACACAAGATATATTGAATTTCATGGTTTAAAAAAAAAATCACAAATAATGAACCTGGCATTTCACTTATTAAATGCATCTAAAAGGTTCTGGGCATCTTTAATAGAAAATCCATAAACTATTAAATGGCTGAGAAATTAGTCACATCAATAGACTTCCTTCATTTCTGAGCCCATCTTCTCTACTGCTGGAAGTTCTTTCGGCAACAACCATCTTGCCTTAAACTTATTCTCAGAAAACAAGGAACCAGATATACATTTGGCTTACTTAGCCCAAACCTAAATATGGAGACACCTTTTATTTTACAGTGACTGCTTCATAATTAGAAGAGATCAGTATGGGCTATGCAGTTCAGGTAGGTAAAGACTCAGCAACTCTACAGTTACATGCTACAATTCACTGTGTAAATGTCAGAAAGAATTAAAAAGTTAACAGGGAATATCGGTGAAGGACTGGTTTTTGTTCTTAAAATATAGGAAAATGTCAAAATACCCACAGAGCTGCTAAATTTGTTCTCCACAACAGCACTTATAACAACAAAGATAGTCCCTAATAATGCTGAAGTCCCTAATAACGGTGATTGCTTTAACATCTCTTGTTGGAGCTTATCTAGATGTATCGCAGTAATGATAATGAACTGAGTTCTTAAGTTCCTTGAATGCACAGAAACAAAAATGTTAATTTCAAAGGCCCAGAGGGGAAATAATGGCCTGGTAGAGATGCATCCCTACTCCAAATCTGATGGGGCGGGTAGAAGGGAGATGTAAAGAAGAACATTTACTATACATCTCACAAAAATTCTCCAGTACAGTACACATAAAGATGAAGGTGGCAAGGAGATAAGTAAGTGGAACTAAAAACTTAAGACAACAAATTTAAAATACCTACCAAAAAGAAATAAAACTTAAATTGCCTATCCCTTGGAGTTTCTTTCTTTACTAAAAGTTAGAGATGTAAATGACAGATACAGATAGAGATGCTTGACATACAAGAGATACCGGCAACATCACTTCTCTCCCAGTTCAAAAAATAAATATTATCATCTTTCTTAAATGCACAGAATAAAAATCATGTTCAACAATATCTGTTTACTGTTAAATCATTTTAGCAAACTATTAGACATTTCCTGTAATACCAAAATATCATTAATATCTAACAGATACTTCACCATAAGCTTTTCCACACCTAATCAAGCCTTGCCCACCGTGCCATCCTCCCCCCATTTTTCATCCCCCTCCACAGTGCCTAGTCCTATGCTATCAGCACCACACACACTGCCTGCACCTAGATAGATGCATGGTGGGGAGGGCGGGGGTTGGCAAAATGCTAATTATTCCAAGCCCACAACCTCTATTTTAGATTTCCTATTGCAGCTATTGGCCTGGAGCCACGGGGATAGAAAGCTGCTGCTCAAACTTCAGATTTACAAGGCATGGAAACAGGGAGAAAGGCTTGTTCCAAATATTATTACTCGACGTTTAAACACAATCTGAAGCTTCCTTTAAACACAATACCTCATTCACTTCTTAAGGGCCAGTTTGGAACTTCTCCCATCCTAAACTCTACCTTAAGAAGCCGAATTCTCAACTATTTGCCCAAGTGCTCTTATTCTGCAAAGTTAGTGGTTTCAAAATAATTAAGGGACAGTCAGATAATCTAAACCACTGAACATAGAAAATTCACTCAACTGACTCACCTTCAAATGCAATGAATCAACTATTACTATTCTTTCAAGAGGGTCATTTTTTTTTTAACCTCTGGGTCCCCGTCAAATACTCATTTCAAACATATTCATAGCCTCATTCAAAGTAACTACATTTAAATCCATTTTCCCAAGTAAACCTAGAACTTTATTGGAGTTCAACAGTTTCATATGGGAAGGATGGAATCCCTCACAAAACACACTTCTGGGGAAACAACTTCGGGTTTAAAGAAAATTAGTTTTATTTTGCACCAAAAATATGGCAAAAGTTGTTAAAGATCCATGATGTACATGTGCATTCACACCCAACAAATATGAAATGACATGATTTCAGCATAATTTCAAGTCTCCTATTAATAAAATGATATACATCCAGAAAGTACAACAGAATCATTTCCCATATCGTTTGCAGCAGAGGACAACTGTTAATACAATAATACAACGCAAAGTTTTTTCTAACATAGTTACAGACTCAAAAAGCAGACAACTTTTGCACCTCCCCATCCCCACACACACTGAAAACAAGCAAGCAAACAAAAAACCTCAAAGCCTAATTTTGGAATATAAACTTTAAGTCGTGTTATTTAAGAACCCCTGGCACTCATACAAACGGGTATTAATTCATTACAACCCAGAGCAAAGTAATGAATCTCTTTCAAGCTCTCTGAATTCCCCATCTTTATGCTGACAGCAAAGAAAAAAGTCAGACTCAATTCTTTTTGCTGCTATTGGTTAAAATGAGATTTGGGCACTGACCCTAGGTTCCTACTTTCCATTTTACTCTATCTACTTAACCAATGAAAAGTAGGAGTTCATGATGCTTAGCAATATTATCTAGTTTTCACCTTTTAAACCATGAGGTATTTCTGATTCCTTTAGTAACTCCTAGATTTTCTTGTTTTACCAGGAACATTTGAGCCCAGAATTTGTTTGTGAGATCTGATATGCTGGTAATCTTTAAAAAAAAAAAAAAATGTTGACAAGTAACTGTTTCATGTCAAAAATGTAGTATAAAGATTCTAGCAGCTCACTAATTTTAATAAGGTGCCTCAAGGAATCCGGATGCAGTGTAAGAAAAGACAACCCTGGAACCCAATGCTTAAGTATTTCCTGATTGAGTTTGAAGATGCTCCAGATTTCATTTGAAGGTGTCATCAGTTTTTGGTTTTAAAAATGTGATGGGAATTTTCAGATAGCCATATCGTCAGTCTTTTCACTGCCCACCCCAACCCATACCCAACAGCACAGAAGTGTAACTATCTGTTAGCACCAGAAATAATTCATATTTAATTCCCCTTCTCCAACTTGAATCCATTAAGCTAACCACAATCAACACAAGATAATGTCAAACTATGATTCCATACATTTCTTAGAATAAACACTGATGGAGTCAAGTTTTTTACCTCACTATACAGGAAGAGTGGGGGAGAAGAGCCTCCTAACTCTAGAGTAGATAGGCGAAAACTTCAAGTCCTTGAAACAGCAAAAGAAGCACGAACACCCCAACCTGATATTACCATTATCAATTCTAAAGACAGCTAGGCAGCCTGTACATTACGTTAATGACTCAGCCCCACTATAGTTAGTGCTACCAACACTTAGAAAGGAAGTCTTTTCACCTAGGTAAAAGAAAGGTTATGGTTTCTGCCCCTGAAATTCCTAACTCACTGTCAATAATTTAAACATAAATACATTTTCACAAATGATAGATTTTCCTAGCAGTTAACTATGGGCCACAATGTTCTAAATTACATACAAATAGCTACAATGTTAAATATTGCAAAGAATGAGCTCCAAAGGGGGGAAAAAAAGCTTTTACATCTTAGGGGATAAGGGCGGGCAAAATGAGATGTTTGATTTTAATATATGAATTTGTACTGTTAATCTGTAAGATGGGTTAGGCCTGCTTAAAATCATGCTTAAGCAAACTCCTCTTAATGCAAAGATCAATAATGACATGTCTGAGCATAATTAAACATTGATTTTTATTTTTAATAAAATGTCTTTCATAGTTACATAAATCAATCATTAGTTAACAGTGTATTACTTGATAGAGCAAGCATAGTTACTAACACCACATCTTCTAGAGACAATATTCACAAAGATCATTAGTCCAGTGTCAGACGCTTATGGTAGCAGGAGACAGTTAAAGTGCTTTTTCTCTTGAAGAAGGTTTAGATAAAAAGCAAATGGCAAACTATCAAATCCTTCCTTTCCTCTCTCTTTTTCAGCTCTGTAAGAAAGTAGAGATGTGCGGCTTTTAATTTCTTCATGCTAGTATCATAGTAATCACTACTGCATTGTGGCTAACTAAGCGCAAGGGCTTTGGAGTGCCCAACTCACTGCCCTTGGGCAAGCTAGTAAATATATCGAAGTTTCAGTTTCCTCATCTATAAAATGGAGATAACAGTACCTAACTCATAAGGGTCTTTCCAAGAATTAAATTAAATTAGATGAGCCATGGCAAGAGCACAGATTCATGCCTGGCAGACAGACAGTAAATATTCAATAAATATTAGCTATTATTGCTAATAATAAAGGGTGAACCAACATACTCTGAAACCAACATACTCTGAAAGGTGAACCAACATACTCTGAAAACCAACATAGGCAGTTTACTTCAGCCTCTATAAAAATGGCAATAACGGCCAATAATCTACCCAGCCCACAATCATTCACATATGCAATCATTCCTTTGTATAATTTACATGAAAGCCATTGAAGTTAACTTTCTCATGAGAAAGGGCTAAACTTTGTTCCATCACTAAATATATAACCTACTCAGCCCAGCCTGAACCCCAAAAGAACACTTTTTGTATTAAGATCCTACCTTCCTCTAAAGAGGTCAAAAGGACTACTTCTTACATCCTCACCTGCTACATCCTGTATTTGTCCCCATATCCCAGAGAAACATATGTATACTCTGTGATTTTCTAAACTGTAGTGGCCTCACCTCTCTCTTTAAAGACCTGACAGGTTGGTGAAACATACTTAAACACTCCAATCCCTGACAATTCTCTGCACCTAGCCTTGTACGACACCCAGCTCAGAAGTCACCTCCTCTGAGAAATTTCCCCACCCCCTGACAAAATTAACTTGTCTATACTCCCAAAGCATTTTGGGTATACATATGCCCCAGCATCTACCTTATAATTAACTAATTATGTCTCCCTCAATAGACTGAACTGTGAGCAAGACGAGTGTTATGATTGCAGGTTCAGCTCTAGCACTAAGCACAGTGCTTGGCACATACTAGGCGCTCAAGAAATGCCATAATTTTAACCAGATTCTCTCCTGCCTGAGTACCATCTTTTACTGGATGCCCCACTTCAAAATGTGAACATAAGGCTGCTCTCAGTAGAGCAGGCTAACACGATGGACTGCTGATTACAACATCAGAAAACCTACTCATCAGCTTCTCCCATTGGAGAGATTCCCGGAACCCAAACTCAATTGAGCAGTATTATGTACCATCAGAATCAGTGGGAATTCCCAGCATAGTACAGAGGGTAACTTCTCCCTCAACAGGATTGTTGGAAAGCCTGCAAGGGTAAGCTTTTCATTGGGGGAATATTCCCTGAGTAACTGAAGTGGAAATACTCAAGGAATAAATGCCTTGATTTGGCTGAAAAGGGTTCAAAAACAGAAAGATGTGGGAAAAGCAATCTAGCTTTTAATTCCTGAAAAACAGTGGCTTCTGAAAAAGAATGAACAGGAAGCAGGGGTGGGTGCTGGTCATTCTTTGTTTCAATAAATAGTATCTTCTTTTCTTCCCTACAGCCCAAAAGAAAGCGACAACAACACCAGGTCCAGGATAAGATGCTCAACAACCTTTCCTCCTGACAAGTACACTAACCTGCGTTTCTAAAAAAACACTTGCCTTGGGAACCTAAGCACAATGAAAAGTTCTAGTCACTAATACTTTAATTTTTAAGTAATCTAACGTTTACATCGCGTGACCCATAGAGAACTTGCAAACTTTTGGAAAGGAGGTACTACTACCACCTTTGCAAACAACACAACTTAGGAAAAACAACCTGGAAATAGGAAGAACTCCACAAAGGGTGGCTTTACTTTTAGAGCCATAATTCCTATCTTAAACATCATACCACCCCCACCCCAAAATCAACAGTTGCCTAAGGAAATCTTTCATTCTGGAAGCAGAAAAGGAAACAAACATGAAGCAGAATGGGAATAACCCCCAAAATAAAGTTCTATTGGGAAAAAAACAATAATAATTCAGTCTCCCCGTCTTTCCTCTCTGGTGAGGTCTGCGATTTATATGGCTTTGCTCTGCAAAAAGCTCTTTCTGGGCAGCTCAAGGAAGGAGCTGAGGGAGGAGAGAAAGAGACACAGGCACAGAAAGGAGAGGAGAGAGAAAAAGAAAATGGCGCAGAGACTAAGTCCCGACCGTCGACAAGGCGACTTTCCCGGGAGGAATCCCGGCCCGGAAAGGCCGCCCGAGGCCCGGTGGCGGGCGACACGGGGTCTCAGTTGCCCCCTCTTGGGACGGTCGCGATCTGGGGGAGCTGGGGTCCCCGGAAAGGGGGCCCAGAGGCGGCCCGATGGGAACAATGGGGCCGGTAAGCGAGGAGCCGGGACTTAGTCTCTGGGACGCCATGTCTGTCCTCTGCCCGGCACCGGCCCGGCGCGGGGGAGGCGGCTGGCGGCTGGGGGGCCCGGGGTGGGGGCTGGGGGCACACTCACCATTCAACCGAAAATCCGCCTCGATCTGGAAAAAGAAAAAGAGGGAATATGAAACAACAGGCAAATTAACCCCCGGGCGGGGAGCGCGCGCGGCCAGGGGCCTGGCCCACCCTGCGCCCCCAGGGATGAGGGGTCCGGGAACGGCCCCAGAGGGCAGCCACCCCCCAAACTGTAACTTCGCAGCTTTCGCCTGAGGCCTAGTGGGCCGATACCCTCCGGCGGGCGGCCCCTCGCTATGGTCTCTGGCCTGTCAAAGAGGCAGGGCCGTGACCGGGGCCTGCGCCGGGAGTCGCGGGAGGGCCGGGTCCCAGGGGGCCGGCGGGGTCAGGCCGGGCCGTACCTGGGAATCGTTGTGGAGATGGTCCCCACTCATGTCGGCCGGAGCGGCAAGCGCGGCGGGCGGCGAGACGGCGCGGGGGAGACGCAGACGGGCGGACGGGGCTCCGGAGACTCGCGGAGGCGCGAGTAAGCGGCGGCGGCGGGCCGAGGAGTCCTGGAACGGCTGAGGTGGCGACAGTGGCGGGGACGCTGCCTGACTGCCGGGCGGACGACGAGAACAGACCCCAGCAGTTGTATAACAGGCTAAGTTCGCATTTGGGCTCACTGCGCCTGCGCGGCCGCTTTTAAACCGGACGTCTCCGACGTCAGCGCTCGCGAAAAGAGGCCGAGGGTTGCGGCCCGCCCCCTCGTGCTTCCACAGGCGGACCCCTGCTTTGCCTCGCAAGCCCCGCCCCCGGCCCGCGCGCGAGGCTGTGATTTGCATAAGGAGCCGACTCCTCCCACAGCCTCCCACCCGCAGCAACCTCCCTTTCCTTTCCCTGAGCCTTTTCTCGGAACCCCGAACCCCTCTGCCTGACAGTGCGCAGGCGCCGTCCGGACGCCGCCTCCACACCCGGGCTGGCCACGCGGCCACGTGGTGGGCCTTTAAAGGCCACGGCGGGACCCAGCGGAGCAAGGGCAGGGCTGATGTCCCACAGCCGCGTCTCCTCGAAGCTGCAAATGCCGTGGCGCCCGGGACCCCAGAGCTCTCACCAGCGCCTCCTCACTTGTGAGCCCGGCCCTGAGGTCGCTCAGCGGGAGGAGCACCCTCCCAGCCTTTGTCCAGGCCCTGCAACTTAGACGTTATTCCATGCCCACTTCTTAAAATTTTTTTAGTTTTTCAACGAAGTGTTCAGTTTAGCCCCAGTTTTCAGCTGTGTACATGTAGCTGTGGGTCCCAAGGGCCTGGGTTCACGGGTTCATTGTGCAGATACTCACTGAGCACCCACTATGAGCCAGAAATTACCCTGAGGGAAGCGGTGATGCAAGAGACCAAAGGGAACTGGACCTCCCGGTAAACCGGCCTAGTACTACACACGGCTCATCCCTGGCACGCTATTGAAGTGGGGGAGAAGACCTGCCATTTATGGAGCATCTACTGTGTATCCCGCTCTGAATGCTCACAATTGCTCGGTGAAGTCACCTGTTTTACAAAAGTCAAACTGTCTCAAAGATAAGTGACCCACAACCACCTACCTGACATCTACACTCGTATGCCTCACAAGCTTCTCCAGGGCCGAACGCATCTCCATTCACCTAGAAAAGCTCCACCCTGACATCTTCCTCTACCTCATTTCTCATTAGCCCAGCTGATTGCATCTCCTCAATCCATCTACTTCTCTCCCCTGCCTGTTAGTCTGCATTACCTTTTGCTTGGATTAATACAATGTGCTCCTACCGGGGTCCCTGCTTCCACGCTGGCCCACTGCCAAAATGCCCTCCAACAGTTGCAAAATGATCCTTTTCAACACGCTAACCATTATCTCCTTTGTGAATTTTACCACATCTATGACCACTTCCACTATTATTATATAATACTTTAATTGAGCCCCTTTCTGTTTACCGTCATCCTAAGTAATAATATCCATGAAATCATTCAAAAATAAACACTAAAAAAGTTCATCCGTGGACCATCATCTTTATCACATATAGTGGTAAACACTTTGGGGTTAATTATTGTGAATGCTTCAAGATCAACCTAAACATTGCTTTCTCAAAGTGATCCCCCCACATACTCCCCCACCAGCTTTCACTAGTAGGTCAAGTACCTCTCATAGCCCTTCTCCTTTGTAACACTTATCACAATTGTTATTAAGTCACTAATGGGGTAATTAGTGGTTTAATATCTATCTCCCTATAGAATGCAAGATCTGTGAGAGTGGGGACCTTGCCTAGCACTGGATTCCCAGCACCCAGCCAGGCCCTCCTATAGAAGAGGTACACAGTAAGTGAGTGAGTGAAAGCAGTGTAATGTAGGTTAGGAGCACACAACCTAGGTTTGAATTCCGCTTTGCTGTTTATTGGCTGTGTGACCTCAGGCAAGTTGCTTAACTTCTCCAAGTGTCAGTTTCCTCATTCGGAGAATGGTGATAATTGCGGGTATTTAATAGACTGTCAAAAAAAATAATTGTTTAAGGGCACACAGCTACTAAGTGGTGAGTCTTGGATTCAAACTCAAGTCTACTTGACTCCAAAGCTATGCTGTTTCTCTAAAACAAGTGGCCAGAGCCAGTTTGCCTTGGTCTTGGTGTCTCTCCTCATAGTCTTCCCATCTCAGAATCAATTCCAGCCAGCAGGGGAGGCATCTGGCTCCCCGCTGCTTGCTGCAGTTAGGTCAGGATAATTTGAGGACTGCCTTCAGGAATAACGGTGCCTCCTGCCACTACTCCACTCCCAATCCCCAGTGGCCAGGGAGAATCTGCATTTGCTTTCTAGGTCCCTCTGAGAAAGACCAGGTAGGCATGAAAACAGAGCACGGACTTCTAGAATGGCAGACCAAGAGTGGTCCCTGTACAGAGACATGCAGGTATCCAGGCAGTCTTGTCACAGGCCTAACTTCTCTGCCAGCATGAGTGGCTGTGCTTGGAGGTTGACTGGCTTACCCAAGCCCACATGGCCACTTTCTGACTCCTGCCACTTCAAGCCAGTGTCCTCACAATATGGTCCTAGTACTTGAGAAGATTATAGGTAATGCATGCACAAACTTTTAAATTTTAGTAGATATATATCTATTTCAATATGTATGAGAAAAAATATTTAACCACTATATCAAATTCATAGTTTTCAGGATACAACTGTTCAGGATGAGGCTTAAAAAAAAACGGTGGTTGATTGATTACATTAAAATATCCAAAAATAGCACAGAGGGGACACATAAGACAAATTCTACAGGGCAAATAAATGAGGTTTGGGAAATGCTGCTTTAAATCAAGACTGCTCACTCATGGACCCTCCCAACTCCCATAAGAATAACTAACAGATGAAAGCTGATGGTGTAGGCCTGTCTCCAAAGTATGCATTGTGAAAGGTGGACAGATTTATAGATATTCCACAAAAAGAAGAGCTCCACGCACAAGTACATACATTATTATGTTTTAAAGTTCAACAGGTCTTTTCCCAGAGAACTTCTCAGAGTCTTCCAATATACAAATATGTATGTGTCTCTTGAAAAGAGGGACATGGTGTGCAATGTCTCCAGAATGTGTGTAAGCCCGGAAACCCTTTTTTCCAGACGACTTCTTGAGACTTGGGCTTTTTGGGGGAGGGGTGAGAGCAGAGCACTGTTACTAGAGGTACTGCAATGGGTCGATGCGTAGAATGGACAGGACAAGCTCCTATTCCATCTCCCTGCTCCCAAAATCCATTTACTATATTGCCTTCGGATAGAGGACACATCAGATATTAAACTGATAAGAACAGATACCACACATGATCTTAGCCAAAAGGCCTAGAAGTGATGAGACTTGGGCTTTTTGAAATGACTGGACCTTGACACTCTTGGGTTGCTCAGGATGTAGTTCCTATTCATTTGCTTCTGACTCTGTTGGGCTTATTCTTATCAACCTGGCTCAACTCTTGTCTCCTGGAACTGCCCGTAGGGTCGTCTGAACAACTGCTGCTTTTCAGGGACATGTCCATCTGTATGCTTTCCGCAGACTGCAAGGTTATGGAGAAACAAGGTACACAAATGCCCAAATGTGCTGCTGTCCCTCTGGCTACAGTTGTTTGGACAAGGATGGACACTTGACCCAAGGTGAGCCACTCAGATTAACTTCTTTGAGCCTCTAGAATTGAGAGGAAGAGAGTGGTTTGGTCTCTCTTCTTGTGGATAGATCTGTAGTATGTAGATTAGGGAGCTGCTGCTGGTGGTGCTTGCTGTCAGGAAGGCCAGAGAAAGTGAGAGAGTAGGGTGGGGGAGGGGAAAAGAAGGAGGCGGGGTAGGGGGAGGAGAAGAGATAAAAGATAGAAGACTGATGAAGTTCAAGACCCTGGTTCCTTTCTCCTGAAGCCTGGTTACATTCCTGTTCTGGTGCTTTCAAATAGTTACAGATTAGGTTAGGAACCTTTCTTTTTAATTCTGAGGAAGGAATTGAAAGAACAATAAGAATTCAAAGAAGGGCCCAGCATGATGTCTCACACCTATAATCCTAGCACTCTGGGAGGCTGAGGCAGGAGTATTACTTGAGCTCAGGAGTTCAGGACCAGCCTGAGCAAAATCCCCTCTCTACTAAAATAGAAACAATTAGCCGGGCATGGTGGCGCATGCCTGTAGTACCAGCTACTTGGGAGGCTGAGGCAGGAGGATCGCTTGAGCCCAGGAGTGTCAGGTTGCAGTGGGCTATGACAATGCCACTGAACTCTAGCTGGGGTGACAGAGCAAGACTCTATTTCCAAAAAAAAGTCTCCCCCGCTTTTGCTTAATTGCACGCTGATGGCTTGGTCCTAGTCTACACTCGATTCCTGGGCACTTGCCAGACCTCTGTTATCCTTTTGGCCCCGCCTCTGGGATCTTCATGTCATGGCACCTGAGCACCCCTCCGACATTTTGACCCTTTGATGCTGGCACATTCTTGACTTTGCCAATTCTTTGGCAATGGTGTCTTGTAGCAGCTCTCCTTGCCCATATCTAAGGGTCTGCTGCCCGTTCAAGATTTGGACACTCTCAGAAAAGAACCTGCTTGGTGCTCCAGAAAGGAGATTCAGGCTAGTGATCTGAGTAACAACCAGAAAGGTTGACATTTGTGGAATAAAAAGGACAGAACCAACAGGAAGGGTGGCAACCCTTGAATTATGGAATGAGAGGCAGTCTGGCAACAAAGATGTAGGATCCTGGCCATGTGGCTCAGGGCAAGGAAGGGAGTCCGCTTTCATGTGTGTCTATTGTCTTCCTGCCAGAAGACATCCCTTCTTTGATGAGGACAATTATTCATTCAACCAGCATTCCCTGAGGAATGAAGGTATAATAGGTACTGTGAGGTAGATGGGTCCTAATCTACGCCTTAGGGATATAAATATCAATAAGTCCTAATCCTCATTGTGAAGGCGTTCCTAGTCTGATAAAGAGACAGACATATTCCCCACCATTACTCTAAGGTACAAGGAATAACAGGAGAAGAGGTGGCCAGCCACCAGTTGCTATGGGAACTCCAGAGTAGGGGAGCACATTCAACTCACCAGTGGCCGGCGGGTGGGGGGCATATTAGGAAAGGTTTCCAGTTGGATGCCGTTCTTCAAAGGTGAGGAGGGGCTGGCCTGTAGAAGGGTAGGAAAGATATTGCAGGAAGAGAAGCAATATGTGCAAGGCCATAGGTGTGGTCAGGATGGAGCAGAGGGCAAATGTGAAGATGTGCCAGAGAATGAGGCTGGGAAGGGAGCGAGGCCCTCCCAGTGACAGTGGTGCTGCCACAGGGAGAGCTATGACAGGCTTTTGGATAGGTACCAGAACAACCATGGGCAGTAGAGTGGGGACATTTGGCGGAGCTGACTCTGGAGACAGGCGGATTAGCTCAGAGCCCCTGGAGCCCACTGCACGTGTTTCAGAAGCATCGTTAACCATTGCAGGTCATATGGAATGACTGTGAAAATGCACGCTGTGAAGGGCACAGCAGGATTTGGGGCTGTGTCCAGGGTACAGCCCAAGGAGAAGTCATGAAGCAGCTGAAGCTCCCTCTCATGGTGTATGCTGCTGGGACGTCCTGCTGCTGCTCAAATCCAGCTGCCTTCAGCTGGAGAACCAGTGGGCAGTGGGAGGCAGAGAGGCAGAAACCAGGGCTCCAGGGAATACCAGCAGATTCTAGGAGTGAGAGAAACCCCAAGACAATTCAGCCTGACTCCCCAAGAAAATAGAACAGAAGTGGCTGCCTCACTCAATAAACAGCAGATGACTGCTTAGCCAAGGCCCAGTTTTGAACGATCTACCTCCCAACAACCCCTCCAAGCCCTCAATTCCATCCCCTCACCTCCCCAGAGCATGGCTTGCTCAACCATCTTCTCTCCCTCCTGCATGGCAACTTCTCCCCTTTCCCACTTTCCTTCCTTGACCTTGTTAAAAAATAATATCTCACTTAACTGGTTACTACCCATGTGCTCTGCCTGGTGCTAAGTGCTTCACATACACTATCTCATTTAATCATTGCAGTAACCATATGAAACAGGTACTACTAGTTTCACGATTTTATAGACAAGGATGCTGAGGCTTAGGAAAGTTAACTTGCCCCAAGTCACACAGCTATTGAGTGGTGGGGCTATGATTTGAACCCAAGCAGTCTGACCATGGAGCCCAGTCTCTGGACCTCTATTCTGCCTTCCACATTGTCCTTAGGTCACTTGTTCCCCTCACCCTTGTTTGAAATATTTGGAAAGGACGGTGCATACTTGCTGGGGTTTTTTTGCTTTATTTCCCATTCCTTAAAGACTGTTCATCCGGCTTCTGTTCTCAGGGACTGCCTAGTTCCTAAATAGAGTAGCCCGATTCTCCTCCACCTTCCTGCAGCACTCAGTGGTGTAGATGAGCACATTCTTTAGGTCCTGTGCAATTGGACCCATGACCATCAATTCTCCTGGGATTCCTCCTGCTTCTCCAAATGCCATTTATCTGCATCCTCCTCTTCTCTAAGCACAATTTAAGTATTCCCAAAGGTTCCATCATCAATGTTCTCTTCTCTGCACACACTCTCCTCTTAGCTTTATGGATTCTATATTGACTTCTATAGGTAGCCTCTCAATTGCATGTCTCTAGCCTTGACTTCTTTTTAGAGCTACAGACATATTTATCCTTAGGCCTATTGCTTATGTCCACTTAATGACACCCACAGCCCCCTGGTCCTAGTTCAACTTTCCTTTAAACCTGCCCTTCCCTTCTAGGGCCCCTGCTTAGTGGATAGCTCTACCTTTCCCAGTCATTCAAGCTCAGAAACTTGGAGCCTCTTGGGTTAACCCTGGATCCTGCCTTGCACATCCCATTAGTGGCTACTGTCTCTGTGGAATCTGCCCAGGACCTGCCTCTATAATTATCTATCCCTCTTCACTGGGCTCTCATTGCATCCGACCCCTTTACCAGCTTCTCTGCATCACACACACACACACACACACACACATACACACACACAGACACACACACACCCCAACTGTGATGCCTGGTACTAGAAATTCAGCTGTGAACTTGAAAGACAAGGTCCCTCCTCTCCAGGACCTCAGACCTGGTGGGTGAGATGACAAGGCAACAAGGAAGTGTCACTTACTGTGGGAAAGTACAATGTGTTTGCTGCAGGAGCCCTTTAGCAGAGCTGCCATCCAGAATTGAGAGTCAGGCTGTGTTCCCAGTAGAAATGACAACTTAAGCTTAGGCCCGAAAATGGAAACAGAAGTCAGTCAGGTAAAGGTTTGGGAGGATAGAGAAGGCAAGTGAGGGAAACGAGCACTAGAGGCCAAGAGAACGGATGGCAAAGGTTTGGAAGCTGGGGAGAGTATCATTTATTTGGGGAACTACTGGTGGTGCAGTGTGGCCAAGGGGTAGAGGGTGAAGAGGAGTAGTGAGAGATACAGCTAGAGGAGCAAGCAAGGCCCAGCTCATGCAGGGTCTCTTGAACTAAGTTAAGGAGTTTGCAATTTATCCTCAGAGCACTGGAGAGTCACTGTGAATTTTAAACAATGGTGGAATATAATTAATATGCATTTTAGAAAATATTACCCACAACATAGAAAATGGATTTGGAGTAGTCAAGACCCGAGGGTGGTTAGGCCACAGTTAAGAAAGTTGTTGTTACTATCTGGGCCAAGTGATGATGATGATGGCTCTGATCAGCCAAAAAGCCATGAGCCTGGAGAGAAGTGTATGTGTTTGGGGGATATTCGTGACATAGGGTTGATGTATCAGTGATTGATTGTTTGTATCAGGGAAAGGGAGCAGCAAGGAATCAAGGATGAAGATGAAAGAGCATTCACAGAGGGAACACTTGGGATGACCTGGTTTGGAGGGAAGGTGATGAGTTCAGCTCTGTACATGTTGAGTGTGAAGTGTCTGTGGGTTAGCTGAGTCCAGATGTCTAGTAGGCAGTTAGATCCATGGGCTTAGAGCTCGGGAGAGGAACTAGAAGTTGTCAGCATCAAGGTGGTACCTGAAGTAATTAGATTAGATGAAATCATTTGGGAAGGCCTGGAAGGACAGCCTTATTTTAGGGATGGGCCTGAGTTAGGAAGTGAGTAGAAAGTGAAGACGTAGAGACAGCAAGTTTAGACAAGTTGTTGAAGAGGTTTAGCTATAATCAGGAGGAGGAACATAACGCAGTAACTGGAGTAGCCTGGGCTTAAGAGAGGGCTTTTGTTTGCTTGTTTAATGATGGACAAGACACACTCATATATAATAAGAGGGTCTGCTGATTTCTAGTTCAGGGCCTTTGGGATCATCCCAACCCCATTGACAACATGCTAGCACAGTTGATGTGTCAGGAATTCTGGGTCAGATAAGGAGGAGGTCAGATAAGGTTCCTTCAGAGGAGACACCTTCTTTGCCTCTAAGCTGCTTCCAACCTCACTTCCAGGGGCCTGGGCCCTTTGCCACTGAGGATTGACTCAGAGAACTAGTTTTTCTGGATGGCTTATCCTGGCCCCTGAGGATATTCTTCTTCCCAAGAGCAGAGCCCAGGCCTGCAGGGTCTGTCTTTACCTTTCCAGGATCAGCGGTGGGTGCCAGGAAAGGGGCCTGGAGGAGGAGCTGGACAAAGACCTCAGGACCCAGCAAGGTGGATGTGCTTTATCAGATTCTGCAAGGCATTGAAGTGCCAGTAACACTCCCTGATGCCTGTTTGGTGCTAGGCCCTGCTGGTAGGTGTGTGATGAATTCAGCACAGCCTTCACCTGGAGCAGGCCATTGTCCAGTAGAGGAAATAGACGAACAAACCATCAATTCCAATACAGTGTTCTGGGACCTGGTGGGAGAGCTCTCAGGGCTGGGAAGCCAGGAAGACTCTTCCATGGGAGCCCAGCCTCAAGGGTTTGATGGGAGAAAGATGATGCTGAAGACTTCAAATCCTCCCACTGACCCAGAACTTGGCTCTCCTCCTGTTTTGGGGGAAATGGCAACACAATCTATCTTAGTTTAATTTACTTTATTTATTTATTTTTTTTTTTTGAGGCAGGATCTTGCTCTGTTGACCTGGGAAGAGTGCAGTGGTACGATCATAGCCTCTGCAGCCTCAAACTCTTGGGTTCAAGCATTCCTTCTGCCTCAGCCTCCCAAAGTGTTGGGATTACAGGCGTGAGCCACCACACCCAGCCACAATCTATTTTAAATGATTTTTTTCTTCTGGGGACTTTTCCCTTCCTGGTGAGCATTTGTGTTCAGAAGTGGGAGACAGAACATAGGGAAAATATTTGCATAAATCCTTATGGAATGTTCAAGTTTATCCTGGGAACCTCCAAATTGAAAGCATATGAGATTAATAAAATCCCATACTCTCTTGTGGCTTTAAATACCAATCATATACTGAGAAGTCCCAAGTTTACATCTATAGTCAGGACCTTGCCTCCAGGCCTCAGACATGTATATTCAGCTGCCTACCCAACACCCCCTCTTGGATTTCCAACAGCCTTCTTAAACATTGTGTGCCTCTATCTTTCCTGCCTCTATCTTTCCTCCCTCTATGTTTCCTCCCAAACCTGTTTCTCCTTTGGTCTTCCCCATCATAGTTAAAGGCTCAGACCAAGACCTTGAGTTATCCTTGACTCTTCCTTTTGCCTGCCTCCCCTCTGTATCCAGTTTCTCAGAAAATCCCATTGACACCATGCTCAAAAATCCAGACATTAAACATTTCTCACTACTCCCTTTGCTTCCACTTTAGCCCAACTCTCCATCATCTCCACTTGGTTTAATGCAGGAGCCTCCTAACTGGTACCCCTGCTTTGTGCTTGTCACCCTGTAGTATGTACTCAGAACAAGTGATTCTTTAAAACAGAGCGATCCTTTTAAGATGTGAGATCCTGTCACTCTTCTGCTCAGCACTCTCCAGTGGCTCCCATCTCATTCAGCGTAAAGTCAAAGTCTCGCAATGGCCTGCAAGGCCCTGCCCTACCTACTCCCCTCCGAGGCCTCCCTTGACCTCATCTGCTGGTGCTGTCTACCTTGATCATCTCTTTCCAGCCCCCCTGGTCACTGTAAAATGCCTGTCACTCACCCTGCGGCCTCAGCCTTTGCATTTGTGGATCTTTCTACCTGTCACGTCCTTTCCCCAGGTATCTCCATGGCCTAGTCCCTCTCCCCTTTCAGATCCTTGCTAACATAGCTCCCTTTGAGTAAGACTTGTCCTGACTACTCTATTTAAAATTACAACCTCCTACCCTCCTTTCATCCCTGCTTTATTTGTTTCCAAGGTACATGTCACCATTTAGCCTGCTAAATATTTTACTTATTCATCATTTGTTTTCCCCCTACTAGGATGTAATTTTGATGAAGGCAGTAATTCTCATCTGTTTATTTTAATGCTAAATTTCTACCATCCACAGAAGTGCCTGGCACATATAGGGTGCTCAGTGAACATTTGTTGAATACATGAATTAATTATGGGCTACAATGAGCTCCTAACATGTGTCAAGCGGGGGCCAGGAGACTCCTAGTAATGAAGGACATGATTCCCATTTTGCAGACAAGGAGACTGAGGTTTGAAGTATAAGTGCTCTTCTTCTCTGTTTCCAGAGCAACCTGTGCATGGCACCAGTCTGAGCACATGTCATACTGCACCATCATTGTCCATTTCTCCAACTAGATGTAAGACTTTTGAGCTCGGAGACCATCTGTTATTTATGGTTTTGTCTCCAGCATCTGGTAGAAAGCTGGGCCCATAGTATGTGCTTAAGAAATATTTGTTGCATGAATGAATGAATGAATGAAATGGCCAAATCAGAGTACAAACCCACCACTGTCTAATAGCAAAGTCTCTGTCCACCCTACTCCATCCGTGGTGTTCCTAAAACAGTTACAGAGCCAACAGTTAAGTCCCTCTCCCTGGCAGATTGCCTTCTTGCAAATCCTCACCCATAGAGTCAGAAGTATTTCAGACAGAAGAACTATACACTGGCTGACAGCTCTTTCCCACCACACCAGAAAGCATTTCTCTACTCCATCCTTCCAGAGCTCCCCAGACACACAGCCAAGGTCTCTCTAATTCCCTCCCTTCTGATCTGCAGTGTGCCTCCACAGTTTCCCTGATCCTCAGCTGCTGGGTCCATCTGCCTGCCTGCCCATCCATCCACTCACCCAGCCTCCCCCCGACAGCCTCTGTGAGCCTTATCTGGGCCGCATGGTAGCTAGGCTAAGCCCCATTCCACGCCCACTGTGAGTGGGCTTGCTACTCTAAGTCTTCTTCCTGTGAACACTCTCTTTGCTTCTGTTTCTGTTCTGCATGCTGTCTGCAGCCCCCAGCTCCACGTCTTAGGTGCATGGAGGTGGCTCATGCCATCCATGGATGATTGTGGGCATCCTGTCTTATCTGTCTCCTTCTCTTGGCTCTTCATTTCTCTAGATAGGTAATTCCTAAAAGAGAGAGAGAGAAAGAGTGTGTGTGTGTGTGTGTGTGTGTGTGTGTGTGTGTGTGTGTGTGTGAGATGGACTCCCCTGAGAAGCTGATGGGGGACTATGGCCCTCTCCCTCCAAAAAATACATATACACTTAAACACAGCATTTTGCATAGACGTTCAGGTGCACCTAGATTCAGAAACTTTCCTCTGGGTGATCTCTTGTTCCCTTCTCCCTTCCCCTCTAGATTTCTGGTTGTTGTTGGCTCCCAAATTAGTCTACCTGGTCTCCTTTCAGAAGGAAGCAGAACCTTCTTCCTACTGTATTATCGATACCATTATTATTAACAGCAACAACAAGATTTGTACAACGTTTTTCACGCATCAACTGATTTTACTCTCTCAACAACCCCAAGAGGAAGGAACTATTATTGTCCCACTTTTACAGATGAGAGAACTGCTTGGTAACGTGTTTTGCCAACATCACAAAGTTCTAAGCCCAGGGTTTCTTTCTTTCTTTCTTTTTTTCTTTTGAGAAAGAGTCTTGCTTTGTCACCCAGATTGAGTGCAGTGGTGCAATCATAGCTCACTGCAACCTCAACCTCCTGGGCTCAGGTGATCCTCCCGTTTCAGCCTCCTGAATAGCTGGGACTACAGATGCGCACCACCACACTCGGCTAATTCTTCTAATTTTTTGTAGAGACAGGGTCTACTATGTTGTCCAGGCTGGTCCGGGACTCCTTCAAGCTCACCTCAGCCTCCCAAAGTACTGGGATTATAGGCACGAGCCACTGTGCCTGGCCAGCCCAGGGCTGTTTTCCTCTGCATCATGGATGGTGTGCTGTCTATTATTAACTGCTATTTTTTTGACCTCCCCCAATCTTCACCACCTGAAACCCATCTTCCTCACCACCACCCCCATGTCTCTGAAGCTCCCTCTTTCTCCCCCACATACTCTCAAAACTGACCACAGATGGCTTCTTTGTAGTTGCTTGAGCACATGTGAGCTATGCAGGGGTTTCGTTTCCCCTTCCATTCTCAGCCCAGCTGTGCCAGCCTCTGTGATCCCTGCTAGTCCTACATGGGGCACTCCAGTCCCTGCTCACAGCAGGCCTTGGTACTTCTGGCACTGCCACATCTGAAATCCAGGTGTGAGAAGAAAGGGTCACTTAATTGAACAACTACTTTGTGCCAGGCCCTGAACTTGGCATGGAGACACAGAGCCCAACCTTTAAAGGCCTCTGCTTCTAGGCACTTCCAGGTATCTTATGGATGGGTACCTGGAGGCTCTAAGATGATGGATCTCATTCCATCTGCTGTCTGTCTGGATGGCCAGGGGCCTCTCTATTGCATGGCTAATGTTTAGCTGCCCTTGGAGCCAGCACAAGTGCAGCTCAGACACTACATGAGAAAAACACCTGGCTGATGGTTCATTTCTTCCTCCCTAGCTCATCACAGACCTGCCTGATAGTTTTGGTTAGGTTAATCACAGTCACACTTTTTTTCTTATTGTGAGAAGTAATATATCATCACGAAAGCAATTTCTAAAACTTTTTATCAAAATGTAATATACATACAGAAAAGTGCACATATCAAAAATGTGAAGCTTGATGAATTTTCACAAACTGTAACCTGCACCAAATAAGAAATAGAAGATTATCCAAACCCCCAAATCCCCCATATTTCCTTCCTGTCATTCCCCCACGGGTAACTGCTATCCTGATGACTTTTAACAGCACAGATCGGTCTCGCCTGGTTTTTGTCCCACAAAAGCAATTTTATAAGAAACAGACCGCCGGGCGCGGTGGCTCATGACTGTAATCCTAGCTCTCTGGGAGGCCGAGGCGGGCGGATTGCTTAAGCTCAGGAGTTCGAAACCAGTCTGAGCAAGAGCGAGACCCCGTCTCTACTAAAATTAGAAAGAAATTAATTGGACAACTAAAAATATATATAAAAAATTAGCTGAGCATGGTGGCGAATGCCTGAAGTCCCAGCTACTCGGGAGGCTGAGGCAGGAGGATCGCTTGAGCCCAGGAGTTTGAGGTTGCTGTGAGCTAGGCTGACGCCACGGCACTCTAGCCCGGGCAACACAGTGAGACTCTGTCTCAAAAAAAAAAAAAAAAAAAAAAAACAGACCATCCTCTTGTCTTCCACCCAGACACACATTTTGATTGATTGATTCAATTAGTCATTGACTAGATTTTGACTGTATATGAAATGGATGAAGAATCCTCTGAACTGAACCAAGAACCTACAGCCTCAGAGAGGTTTTGGCTGTAAACATCCTCCATCGTAGTTTCCAGAATCCCAAAGTGTGTCCTTGATAAAGGGCCCAGAACATGTCTGACTAATTCCTCTGACACTCAAATTCTCTGCCCACTGTGGCTTTTTTCTTCTTTCTTTGTAAGTTCTGGAAAAGGGAAATGAGAGGCTCTGG
The DNA here is from genome assembly GCF_000956105.1 of Propithecus coquereli. Taxonomy (NCBI): domain Eukaryota; kingdom Metazoa; phylum Chordata; class Mammalia; order Primates; family Indriidae; genus Propithecus; species Propithecus coquereli. Next base: position 1,764,881 of record NW_012149485.1, read on the forward strand.
AGTAGAGCCGCTGAACTCCAGCCTTGATCCCTTCTTGATCACTAGTGATGGAGAAATCACCATCTCACAAGGCCACCTATTGCATTTTCCAGACAGATCTGGCAATTTATAACACACACACACACACGCAAACTCTTCTTGTTTGAGCTCAATTGTGCTGCAATTTTTGCTCCCTGATTCTAGTCCTGACCTACGTGGCCCCCCAGAGTTAGTCAATTAGTCAATTCAGTAATCAGGTTTCAGATGCTGAGGCACTTGAGGTGGGCTTCCCGAACCTCAAGTTCTTCTGTGGGGGTCGTGCGTTCTACTGAGTTTAAGGATGTGGCTAAAACAACGTTTGCCAAAGAACACTGGACACTAATCCCCAGAAATGCTTTATGAAAATAGAGCTCTGAGCTCAAATAAGTTGGGGAAATGCTACATGCTCTCTGGTCTGTATCACATCTCACATTACCACAGAGAAGACTCCAGAGGTCCTGAAGCGTAAAGATTCTGTTTCACTCTGTCAGTGTTTTCAAGATGTTTTTGACTTAGAATCCTTTTTTCCAAAGAGTGCCTATGAATAGTCCTCAGAATTTTTTTTTTTTTTTGAGACAGAGGCTTGGTGCCGTGGCGTTGTCAGCTTAGCTCACAGTAACCTCAAACTCCTGGGCTCAAGTGATCCTCCTGCCTCAGCCTCCTGAGTAGCTGGGACTGCAGGCATGCGCTACCATACCTGGCTAATTTTTTTCCATTTTTAGTTGCCCAGCTAATTTCTTTCTATTTTCAGTAGAGACAGGGTCTCGCTCTTGCTCAGGCTGTTCTCGAACTCCTGACCTCAAATGATTCTCCCCCCTCTGCCTCCCAGAGTGCTAGGATTACAGGCGTGAGCCACCGTGCCTGGTCTAGTCCTCAGAATTGATGTCCCAGTTAGCTTTAAGCATCCTCTAAAACCGTACTGTCTAATCTGGTAGCCACTAGCACATGGGACTATTGAGCACTTGAAATGTGGTTAGTTCAAACTGAGATGTGCTGTGAGTGTAAAATACACACCAGATTTCAAAGTCTTTGTACAAAAATAAAATATTAATCATTTTTATATTGATTGTATGTTAAAACACTATTTTTGAAATATTGAGTTAAAATACATTATTAAAATAAATTAAAAAAAATTTTCATCTATTTACAGTTTCTTTTTAAAATGTGGCTACTAGAAAATTCATAATCACACATGCAGCGTGCTTTGTATTTCCATTGGAGAGTTTGTGCTGCCGGAGAAGGCTTTGCTGGCCTGATGGGGCATGTGAGAGGGAGGGGGTGGGTCGCCCAGTGCAGGAAGTACAGGGGGACTGTGGAATTCATGGGAAGGGCGGCTTGTGAAGCTTAAGAGGGGGAGGTCAGGAAGTGGTGACTAAGCCGAGCCCTGAAAGATGAGACGAGTTAGCCAGGCAAAGGCAGAGAAAACAGCACGTGCCAAGGCCTTGAAGTGAAAGAGGAATTGTGAGCATTCTGGAATGTCCAAGGCTTGTGGAGCAGAGGGTAGGTAGTGACCCAACGTGACAGCAGAGAGAGCAGCAACAGCCAAGACTTTTGGGGCCTGGTAAGCCCGTGTAAGGGGTTTAGCCTCAAGGGAATTGAAAAGCCACTGAAGTGTTTTCAGTTGTTTGAGACTAGGCAGATTTACATTTTAGAAAGATCACCTTGACATTTGGGTGGGGCATGGATGGTGAGGGCTAAACTGGAGGCAGGACGGCCTTTTCAGAAGCTGCTGGAGTCATCTAGGAGTGAGATGATGAATGTCTAGACTATGCTTCCCACTTTGGCATCAAGGAAAGTCAATGTCTGGGAAATAGAGGTGGGACCACTGGTCCAGGCTACTGCTTGGAGACAGGAATGGGGAGAGAGCGAAGTCAAGGTTGATACCTGGGTTTCTGAGTAGTGCAGCTATGATGGGAAACCAGAAGTCTGTGGGAGGGAGAGATGACGAGCTCATTCACGCTGACTTTGAGAAGCACGTGGGGTATACAAATGGGGATGCCCAAGAGGAAGTGGATAACCAGGTCTGGGGCTCAGAAGAAAGTTAGGGGCTGGAGGTAGAGTTAGGCAGGAAACATCTCCCCCATAAGCTTCAGGTTCCTCATCTGCAAAATGGGGACGTAATTTATTTTCAGAGTTAGTGTGATGACTAGAGGATGTAACGTGTTGGATGTGCCTGGCATTGCGCAGACACACAGTAGCTGCTCAGGAAATGTTGATTCTTTCCTTGAGAGGCTTGATCACCCTCGTTTCCCACATGGCCAAACCAACCAAGGTCTTTGAAGCTACTACTTCCTCCTCCATTGCCCACGGGACCCACATCTGTGCATCCAGTGCAGGGCTGGGGAGATGTTTCTGGCAGCAGTTGTAGGAAGGAGGGAGTGAAAGCAGCTCCCCCTGCCTGGGTAGTCCTAGAGCAGGAAGAGGGTGAGCGATGGGTACATGCAGCAGAGAGGACTCTGGCCTGGGAGGCAGGAGGACAGGCTGCTTACCCCAACTCTACCACCAGCACAGTCAGTCAACCTCACTCTGTCCTAAGCCTCAGTTTCTCCATTAGTTCAAGGAGGGGTCTTCCCACTGGGCCCTTCCCTGTTTCTTTCCCCGCCTGCTTCTCTCTTGTCTTCTCTTGACCCACAGAAGACAGACATCACTTCCTTGAAGACTTGGCTCATGTTGGAGCCTCCTGGCGGCTCCTTCCCGGGGCAGAGGGCCAGAATCCTGACAAGATTAAGAGGAGGTTTTGGACCTGGGCCAGCCTAGGAAAACAGGAAAGATGACGAACCAAACTTCCCTCCTCCTGGGAGTTGTTTATTCCAATGTTCCTTTAGCTGAGTTTTCTGGATACACAGCAGCACTTGCCCTCTCATCCCGTACCCAGCCTCTGACCCTCTCCTGGCCCCCCAGCTCTTAGTGCAACATTAGTCCCAGAGCTCATCGGACAGGCTTGCTCCTGTGTCCACTTGTCCGACTGCACCAACTCCTGGAAAGCAGAAAGAACACAGACTGAGCGCCTACCATGTTCCACAGGAGGAACTTTCTTCTCACCAAGCCTCGCTGCCGCTCCTCGGGGTAAGCAGTGTTCTTTCTACTGTGCAGCCATGACAACTGAGGCTCGGGGAGGCTACCCGAGGTCACCCAGAGTGTTGGTGTTGGATCCAGAAATGGGGAGGGGTTGGAAGGGAAAAGGATGTCATAACAGCTAAGAGGATGTTCTTTGGAGGCTGATGGACCGTTCTTGGTTTGAATTTTGACTCTGTCACTTACTGCCTGTGGAATCTGGGCAAGTTCCCAGCGGGAGGCAGCGTGGGGTAGTAATGGAGAGCACGGGCTCTGGAATCAAATGTCGGTTCCACCATCTGCTAGTTATGTGACCTTGGGCAAGTTCCTTCGCTTTTCTGCACTTCAGTTTCCGCAGCTGTCAAACAGGATAATAATAGCTCCTACCTCATCGACTTGTTGTGCGGATTAAGCGTGATAATCCATGCGGAGCACTTAGCACAGTGTCTGGCCCATGGTCTAGTTCCATCCATGTCAGCTATGAAATGAATGAGGACCTTGCTGACTCTGGCTACCACCTGTTTCCCTGCCTGTCACCTGTCACCCTGGTGGCTCACTCAGCACTTGGTGTTGTGGTAGGTGCTCACTGGCTCACCGACTTTAAGGTTGGGAATTGACTCAGTGTTTCTGAAAACAGGATTCTAACAATGTGTGGGAGTAGGATTCTGGAGGAAGATGATTTTCAGGAGTTTCCCAACCATGCAGCAAGTAATGGCTTTTTGCGTGCTAGTAAGAACTTTAGGATATTTCCAGAATGGTTTTTTTCCTCTCTGATGGTAACTTATGCAATCAGAAGCATACCTGTACTCATACCTACAGAAGCAACCTATACTCATTGTGATCTGCTCAAATATTACATAAAGACCTAAAGTAGAGAGTTAAAGTCCTAAGTAACCCTGCTTCAAAAGAGTTGCCCACTGTTTATCTGAGGCATGTCCTTCTAGACTTTTCTTATGCCTATATGTCATTTTTGAGCACCATTGTGTGCCCCACTCTGTGTTAAACACTGCAGGTCCCTGAAAAAGTAGAGGTGACTGTCTGTACCTTAGGGGCAGGCACAGCTGGGGCAGGATGCAAAATTCACAGAACACTGAATCAGCAACTAAAACCTTCACGGTACCAATGACTCACTCAATCAACATGTACTTAACATTTGGGGCTCGGAGACCAGGAAATGACGAATCAAGGTCCTACCTGGTTTCAGAGTGAAACCTGAAATCGAACTGGCAAAGAGAGCCTCTGGTGTACTTGCCCCCTAATTGTGCACCTGTCAACCAAGCCTCAGTGGGTGGGTGGAATGGGTGATATGGCCTTGATGTCCAGAAAATAGCATTTTCCTGCCTTATTTACTGTGTGTAGGGAATTGAATTGAAGGAGCTAGACAGGCTGGGCTTGTCATAGGTGGTTTCTATGATTGTGGGTGAGTCACTCCCTTCTCTGAGCCTCGGCTTCCTCATTTGAAGAGTGGGGAGAATCTTCCTGCCTTGAAAAGCACATTCCCCCATTCGTTCATTCATTCATTTGTAAACGATGGCATTTCCTAAGAGTGCAGAGGGATTACTCAGGAAACATGACCACCTAGGAGAAAAAGAATTAGGTCATTTGGTAGACTGTATTATTGTTCAGCAAATATTTACTTTCTCCAGTCTTCCCCACCATGGGAGGAGTAGACTTCCTCACCCTGTTGATAGTACACTTGGCCATGTGACTTGCTTTGGCCAAAAGAATATGCGTGGAAGTGGCAGGGCTAGGTGGAGTGTTTCCATCCATCCCTCTTGAGCAACTGTCCTTGGTCATGAGAACCACAAATACCAGACAGTGGAGGCTCCTTCAGCCTGGACTTGGAATGAGAAGACATGTGAGGCAGCCACATGCTCAACCACAGCCTGGAGCCCAGCCCAGCTCAGCCCAGGGGGGCCCTGCTGAGCCCAGCTGACCCATCGACCCCCGGGTGAGAAGGGAATGTTTACTGTTGTAAGCACTGAGTTTCTGGAAGTTATTATTATTTTTTTTAATGCAACATTGGCACAGAAAAAACTGAGCCATGAGGATCCCTAGCTCACTCCTTACACTGACTTTAGCTTGGGTCTTGGGAAAGGATTCTCTGATTAGGTAATATTTGACCTGAGACCTGAATATTTAGAAGGAGCTAGTCATGCCGCCATCTGGGGAAGAAAGGTTTCTGGTGAATGGAACATCAATGCCGTGGTCCCGGGGCTGGAGGAAACTTGACCTGTTCAGGAGTAGAAATAAGGGTGAGGGGTGGATTGTTTGGTGATAGAGAGGGAGAGGTCTGAGCTCTAGCTCCAGATGTTCAATAGGGCACTTCACATTTCCACTTGGATGTCTCTCAGACACTTCAAACTCAGAACATCAGATCCAAAGCTGAATGTGTGGTCTTCTCCCAAACCTGTTCTTCCTTCCACATTTCCCCATCTTGCTCAATAAAACCACCATCCATCTACCTAGTCCCCCAAGCCAGAAAGATGCACCTCATCCTTAACTCCTTCCTCTCCCTCAGCCCCACGTCCAATCTGTCCTCAAGGCCTGCCAGTGCCTTCCCGCTCATGCTCTTACGTTTACCCACCTCTCTACACTTCCACTGAGACCACGCCAGTTGAAGCCACTATCATCTCTTGCCTGGACGACAGCTGTAGCCATGTCTCTGGCTTCCCTGCCTTCTATCCTAAACCTCCTCCAGTCTGTCCTCCACATGGCAGCCAGTGGTCTTATTTAAAAACAAATCATCCCTCAATTGTTGGATGGATAAACAAACTGTGGTACATCCATACGATGGAATATTACGCAGTGGTAAAAAGGAACTTGCTAAGTTCTGAGATGGATGGTGGTGATGTTTGCACAGCAATGTGAATACCCCTAATTCCACTGAACTGTACACTTAGAATGGTAAATTTTATGTTCTATTTATTTTAGAACATATGCACACACACATGCACAGGAATGAGATTTCAAGCCATGAAAACTCATGGAGGAGCCCTAAATAGATATGGCTAAGTGAAGGAAACCAGTCCAAAAAAGCTTCGTTCTCTATAATTCCAACTATATGACATTCTGGAAAAGGCAAAACTATAGAGGATAGTGCAAAGTTCAGTGGTTGCCAGCAGTGGGGTGTTGGGAACAGGGGTGGAAAGGGGACATATAAAAAGAAGAAGCACAGGGTATTTTTAAGGCAATGAAACTATTCTGTATGATACTGTAATAATGAATTCATGTCATCATACAATTGTCAAAACGCAATGAACTGTACGACACCAAGAGTGAACCTTGTGGCTCATGCCTGTCATCCTAGCGCATGAGCCTGGGAGCCTTGTGAGACTGAGGCAGGAGAATTACTTGAGGCCAGGAGTTTGAGACCAGCCTGGGCAACACAGTGAGACTCCGTCTGTAAAAAAAAATAAATAAATGAAGAAGTTACTCAGGCATGGTGGTGCATGCCTATAGTGTAAGCTACTTGGGAGGCTGAGGTGGGAGGACCACTTGAGCCCAGGAGTTCAAGGTTACAGTGAGCTATGATTGTACCACTGCACTCCTGCCTGGGCAACAGAGCAAGATCCTATTTCTAAACAAGACAAGACAAAGCAAAGCAAAGCAAAACAAAACAAAATGAAAAAAAATGAACCTTAATATAAGCTATGAATTCTAGTCAATTAAAAAAACCCACAAAGACAAAAACAAAAAAGCCCAAATTATTTCATTACTCCTCTGTTTACTTTCATTGCTGGCCCCCTAACCTGCCCTAGAAGGTTTGTCCCTCCCTGTCCCCTGGTTCATCCCTACTCATTCTCCCATCCAAGTACTAACCAGGCCCAACCAACCCTGCTTGGCTTCTGAGATCACATGAGATGAGGTGCATTAAGGGGGTTATGGCTGTAGACTCACCCCTACTCATTCTTTAGAGGTCAGCTTAAACGTCACCTCTTCAGAGAAGCTGTCCCTCCTTCCCCAAACTAGATCAGTCTCCTTCATTTTCCCTTCCCCAGAGATTCTATTTTTCAACTCTGCAGCATTTACACATTTGCACTTAGATAGCTAAGTGTTTGCATTTCTTTGAATAATGTCTCTCTAGTAAGCCCCATGTAGGTGGGGATCATGTCTCGCCTCTAGCACTTAACTAGTCCCTGATACATAATAAAGCTCAGCAAATGTGTGATTAGAAATAGTTTGAAATAAAGGGTCACATATTGTATGATTCTATTTATATGCAATATCCAGAATTAGTACATTAATAGAGACAGAAAGCAGATTAGGGGTTTCCAGGAACTGGGGATGGGGAGAATGATGAGTGATTGCTTAACGGGTATGGGGTTTCTTTTCGGAGTGATAAAAATGTTTTGCAACTTGATGAGTGTGGGAGTTACACAACATTTTAAAAGCATCCAATACTACTGAACTCTGTACTTTCAGTTAATTTTATGTTATGTGAATTTTACCTCAGTTAAAAATATAGTTTGTAGTAGTTTTAAGTTTTATTTTATTCTTAATGGGCACATAACAACTGTACATATTTTGGGTACGACGTGATGTTTCAATACATGCATACAACATGTAATGATAAAATCAGGGTAATTAGCAAATCCATCACCTCAAATATTTATCATTTCTTTGTGGCAAGAACATTCAAAATCCTTTCTTCTAGTTATTTTGAATACAATACATTATTGCTACCTATAGTCACTCTATTGTGCAATAGGACACCAGAACTTATTTCTCCTAGCTAACTTTGTACCCACTGACCAACTTCCCCCCATCCTCCCACTCCCCTCCCCAGCCTCTGGTAACCACTATTCTAGTCTCTACTTCTATGAGATCAACTTTTTTAGATTCCACATGAGTGAGATAGTGCGGTATTTGTCTTTCTCTGCCGAGCTCTTTTCACTTGACATAATGTTCTCCAGCTTCATCCCTGTTGTCACAAAGGACAGAGGTTCATCCTTTTTCATGGCTGAATAGTATTCCATCGTGTATATATACCACATTTTCTTCATTCATTCACTGATAGATACTTAGGTGGATTCCATATCTTGGCTGTCGTGAATAGTAGCTGCAGTAAACGTGGACGTACAGCTATCTCTTCAACACACTGATTTCATTTCATTTGGATATACACCTAGTAGCGGGATTGCTGAATCATATGGTAGTTTTATTTTCAATTTTTGGAGGAAACTCCATACTGTTTTTCATCATGGCTGTACTAATTTACATTCCCATCAACAGCGTGTAAGAGTTCTCTTTTCTCTACATCCTTGCCAACACTTGTAGTCTTATGTCTTTTTGATAATAGTGATTCTAACTGGAGTGAGGTGATATCTCACTACGGTTTTGATTTGCACTTCCCTGATGATTAGTAATGTTGAGAATTGTTTCATAAATCAGTTGTCCATTTGCATGTCTACTTTTGAGAAATGTCTATTCAGGTCTTTCACCCATTTAAAAAAACCTTTTTTATTTTTGCTGTGACCTGGACAGCTTCCATTCTGCCCATTTAAAAATCAGATTATTTGTTTTTTTGCTATGGAGTTATTTGAGTTCTTTATATAGTCTGGATATTGACCCCTTGTCAGATGTATAATTTGCAGATATTTTCTCCCATTCTATATGTTGTCTCTTCACTCTGTTGATTGTTTCCTTTGCTGTGCAGAAGCTTTTTAGCTTGATGTAATCTCATTTGTCTATTTTTGTTTTTGTTACCTGTGCTTTTGAGGTCTTATCCAAAAGATCTTTGCCCAGACCAATGTCAACAGCATTTCCCCTGTGCCTTCTTTTACTAGTTTCATAGTTTTGGGTCTTACAGTTAAGTCTTTAGTCCATTTTGGGTTGATTTTTGTACATGGTGGCAGAGAGGGGTCTAGTTTCATTCTTCTGCATGTGGACATCCAGCTTTTCAAGTACCATTTATTGAAGAGACTGTCCTTTCCCCCAGTGTGCGTATTCTTGGTACCTTTGCTGAAAATCAGGCTGTAGATGCATGGATTTATTTCTGGTCTCTAGTCTGTTCCATTGTTCTAAGTGTCTGTTTCTATGTTGTTTGAAGTATTAACTAATGCAATTTTTTTTTGTACAATGCCTTTTATCTCATCACCTTTCTCAGATTCCTTTGGCCTTGGAGATGGTTTTCACAGCAAAAATGCAGAAAGCATGAAAATAAGTTAATATTAGCTTTTTTCCTTAAAACTTTTTTTTTTTTGGTAGAAATGTGGTCTTGCTATGTTGCCCAGGCTGGTCTTGAATTCCTGGCCTCAAGCGGCCTTCCAAAGTACTAGGATTATAGGCATGAGCCACCGTGCCTGAACTGAAAACTTTTTATTATAGAGAATTTTAAGTATATACAAAAGTAGAGAAAATAATATAATAAGCCCCCATCTAGCCATTGCCTGGCTTCAACAGTTATCAACTCATGGATAAACTTATTTCATTGTATGCCCATCTACACTCCTCTTCTATGGAATTATTTCAGTGCAAATCTCAAATATCATATTATTTCAGCTGTAAACATTTCTGTATGTGTCTCTAAAAGATAGGAATTTTAAACATGTAACCAAATAACATTATTACACTTAAAAAAATCAACAACAAATTCTTAATATTACTCAACATCTAGTCAGTGTTTAAATTTTTAAAAATGTAATGTATTTGTTTGAATCAAGATTCAAACAAGGTCCACATATTGCATTGATTGATAATAATTAAATGCCTTTTAATCTATAGGCTTACCCTTTCTCTCCTTTTTAAGTGTGCAAGGTGGAATAGGCAGGAATTGGAGAGGCTTCCCTTTTCTGTCTTCAATTTGTTTATTGAAGAAATAAGGTATTTGTCTCATAGAGTTTCCTAAATTCTAGATTTTGCTGAATTGCATCCCTGTGGTGTCATTTAATATACTCCTCTGATCTCTTTACTTCATGTCACTAGTATGTTAATAGAGTCAGGATAAAAGTTTTTAGCAAGAATACATCATAGGTGATGTCGTGTACCTCCACCACAAGGCACATTCTGTATTTTCATCTCTCATTCCGTGCAATGCCTAGCCATTGACAATTGTGGCCTAGATCTATTGTTGCTATTAAAAGGTCATAAAATATAAAATGTAAAATTATAATTCTTCAAATTTTTTTCTCATTTATTAGCTGAAATAATTCTATGAAGAGAAACTTCCTCTAACCAATTATTTGGTTACAATAAGATATAGTTCATACAGGAAAAGTAGGAAAAGTGCTTGATTCTTTCCTTTCATTCACCAATTTTCAAAATAAAGAGTTGGGCCAGGAGCAGTGGCTCATGCCTGTAATCCTAGCACTCTGGAAGGTGGAGACGGGAAGACCACTTGAACTCGGGAGTTCAAGACCAGCCTGAGCAAGAGCGAGACCCTGTCTCTATTAAAAATAGAAAAATTAGTTGGGTGTCGTAGTCTGTGCCTGTAGTCCCAGCTACTCAGGAGGCTGAGATAGAAATGAAATTTATAGGTAAATAAGGTACTTTATATATTTGTTTTATGTGAGCTTACGGCCTATGAAATTCAAACCCGTTACAATCAGTTATTGGCTGATAGCCTGAGGCACAAGAAGACAAGAGAATGTGAAAGAGAGGAAGGAGAGGGAGGGGAAGAAAGAAATACTGGGAGGCAGCTTTGCTTACTCTACATGTGGGTCTAGAGCTGTGCTGTGCAATATGGTAGCCACCAGCTACGTGAGGCTAATGGTTACCATATTGGAAAACTTAGCTAAAGAAATTTCCACAGTTGCAGAAACTTCTATCGGACAGTGCTGGAAATGTTGACTGGACGTGCATGGGGTGGTAGGGTGTAGACGCTGGGCTAGAGGCTCATCCTAGTAACCCCATCTCTGACGCCCAATGAAATGAGCTCAAACTGGTTCTCTGAAGGTCCTGGACAGCTGCCTACATCCATGTGGACATCCAAGTCTGTGTCTGAGACTCTTGGTCCCTCCTTCCTCCTTCAGGGAGCACCTGCTGCAGCTCCAGCTCTTCCATCCCCTTCCCTTCAGCCTGTTTCCCCAAAGTCATGCCCTGCCTCATTCCCCAGGTCTCCTTCCCAGGGCCCCAGCAGACCTCAAACCAGCTGGTCTCTTTGTCCTTCGTCACCTGCCAAGGCCGGTTTACCGTGGCTGGGAAGCTCCCTGGAGTTGGCAGTAGACAGGGCACCCCCAGATGGTTCTACTAAGTCTCTGCTGGCTCCTATTTCCTGTTTGTAATAGCCAGGTCCCTGGGCCCATCAAAAGGTGGCACAAAAGCCTGTCCCTTCCCTCCCCCATCGCGTTTACTTTTGAAAAGGGGGAAGCGGAACTGCTCATTGTCTGTGAGCTGGGTGACAGCACCTTCTACCCTGAAGCCCTCCTGGCTCCCAAACCACCAGCTCTTGGTCCTACTCAGGTGCCCACACCACCCCACAAACAGCCCTGTCAAAGGTTTCCTCCAGAATTGCACGGTCTGGGGAACTGGGTGCTACAGACCCAGAGGAAGCCCCCCTGCTCTGTTCTGCTTGGTTCTGCAGGGATGATGTGACCACCTTGTTGCTATCCAAGTTCCATTCAATGAATATTTCTTAGTTATCTACTCTGGCCCTGACCCTGAGGACACCAGATGAGGCCCCTGCTCCTCGGACATCCACCCTAGAGGGAGAGACAGACAACAAAGAAAAGGGCTCACGCCTATAACCCTAGCACTTTGGGAGGCCTAGGTGGGAGGATTGCTTGTGGCCAGGAGTTTGAGACCAACTTGGGCAACATAGTGAAACACAGTCTTTACAAAAAACACAAAAATTATCTGGGCGTGATGGCGCACACCTGTAGTTCCAGCTACTCAGGAAGCTGAGGCGGGAGAATCAGTTGAGCCCAGCAGTTTGAGGCTGCAGTGAACTATAATTGCACTACTGCACTCTACCTGGGCCACAGCGTGAGACCGTATCTCAAAAGAAACCCGTAGGGGATGCAGATTCTAATACTGGAGGTTCTTCTGGGTTGGAGGGAGCTGTGGGTGCTGTGCGGGCAGAGGCTGGGGAGGAGAGGGGAGGTGTGTGCCTGACTGTGAGCTCCGGGAAGCCAGGGGCTGTGCCCCACTGGCCCACTGTTGAATCCTCAGTGCCTGGCCCAGAGGAGGAGCTCGTTAGGCACTGAATGACTGACCAGTGCTGCCAAGACAGGGACAAAGCTGGGCTTGCCTCTGTGGTCCCCACAGCTGCCCCCTGTTCCATGGGCCTGTACCCCAGCCCCAGACCAGCCAGCTCTGCTGCCACTCAGATTCATTCTCTGGTGTTTGCCAGTTCCTCCCTGCGCTGTGACCTCCAACCTAGCCCAGCTCAGGGCCTGTCTGGCTCCAGGCAGCCGTGTCCAGCTTGGTCTCCTCACTCGGCAATTTGTGGAGTGGAGACATCAAGTGGTTGGACCCTGGAATGGAAGCAGTCACGCTTGGGAAGACTGGGCCTCCTGCCAGCCTGAGCCCTGATCCAGCCACAGATGAGTTTTGCTCTGGATCCACGTGGAACCTTATCCTGGCTGAGCCCAGACTCCTTCTAGCCACAGAATGGGCCTTAACTCTGCTCACAGACTGAGACCCCATTTCTTTGAACAACATCCCTAATTTTAAATGTGTACTGTAATGACCTGATCCCACTTAAAAGCCTTTTCATTAAAGTGTAATGTGTATTCGGAAAAGTGCCCACATCACAAGAATTTTCACAAACTAAACACATCCATGTCACCAACACTCATTGCCAGCACCCCAGAAGCCTTCTCATACTCCCTTCTACTCACCACCTCCCCAAAGTTATCCTGACTTCTATCAGCATATATTAGTTTTGGCTGTTTTTATACTTCTACATAGTTGAAAGCATACTAGGATATGATACATACATGGGAGTCCTAGAATCACATGGAAGTCCTAAATCATACATGGGAGTCCTGGAACCAATCCCCGACAGATACTGAGGGACGACTGTATTTCATTGTATGAATGTATACCGCAATTCGGTTATCCCTTCTATTGTCAATGAGCGTTTAGGTATTTCCAGTTGGAGGTTATTATAAAAGTGCTGCTTGTAGTATGTGTCTGTTGGTGGACATTGGTAGGTATCTCTTTACCTAGATGTGAAATTGCTGTTATGGGGTAGATAATTTGTTTAGCTTCAGTAGATGCTAACAAATAGTTTTCTGAAGCGGTTGTACCAATTTACATGCCCCACCCAGGGTATGAAAATTCTGATGGCTCCACACTCTCACGTTATTCATTATAGGCTTTCTGTCTTTTCCATTTTCGACTTTCGGGATGGCGTGTACTGATAATATCACTGCAACGTAGATGATCTTATATGCAGGTGTATTGATTTTATCATTATTACATAGAAGTGATTTTAACGGAACTGGCCCTGCTATCTTATTATTATTATAACGTTGAGAAGAGATCCAGCTCAACACTTCTAAAACCCAATTAAAAGATTTTAGTTATTTTGGCAAAAATTTATGATATAAATCTCCCAAACTTACAAACTCACAAAGGATTACTTCTACCACTTACCTGCTTATTCTTAGTAACCCTTATCAGAACAGGCATTTTGTAGTACTTATCCTTGGAGGATTCACCAGGAAGTAACTTTTTGCTAAACTTGAGTTCAGCATTATGCCATGGGCCTTCATCGAGGAGAATTATAAGAAACAACCCTAGGAAACTGGTTACTGGATTTATTGTCAGGATCTTGCTGAGGACAGTGTTCATTCATTCTGCCCAGTGGCCACTCTGTGAGCCACAGAAGAAATTTCTTCCATGTCCTAATAATAGGAATAGGTATTTTCTTTGGGGGAACTGTTATACTTTTAGCTGACAGGACTTATGAATCATATTTCCCTTTTCAGAATGGCTGCTAGGAAGCTCAGGGTCAGATTTGTGGCCCATGGTTTCCAAGTACCTAGGACTCTGTAAACTCCATTGCTTGTATCAACTTCATCCCTGATTGCTCTTAGCTTTCCTTCTTCCATTTCCCCTCTGTTCCTATTTCTTCACCTTGCCAATTTTTACTTTTTTACTCTTAAATTGTTAGTTCTTGAAGTGACCATCTCAGGGACATGGAAATGAGAGTGATAAGACTATCTTTGAGAGTTAAATGCTGGGGTCAGCCCAGCCTGTTCAGAGTAGAGAAGTGCAAAGACTCCAAGTGGAGACAGAACAGCTTCCAGGCCACCAATATTTGATTATAACCTGGGCTTGATGTGGTCCCTAGCAGGGTCTCCATTTCCCAGCATCCTCCTCTCCACACTTCTGCCCAGTGATTAATATACCAGGTTCTGATCTTGGTATTTGACTAACTTTCCCCTCTAGACTATGAGGATTCACCACCTTCTACATATGTGTTTCCTGTAAGCAGAGGCAAAAATCAACCTGTTGGTTCAATAGGAGGACATTTATGACTTTTAGCTGAAGAAACTGTTTTCACAAGAGTGATGCTTGATTGGTTCCCAGCTGTGGTGGCTTCCACGGCCTGGCAGCTGGAGAGTCTCTTGAGTGTCTGTGCCTCATCAAGGAGACCTTCCTGCCCTGTGTCCATGGCTGGGAGTCCAGGCCCAGAGCCAGCAGCTGAGATAAACTGGGAATTGGGGCTTGGTGGGGGACGCGGATCTGGGACGCTGGGCACTCCATCGCATTTGGGATTCATTTTACACTTTCCGCAGAGCTGGAAGACTCACAATGGTCCCCAGGTCATTGCTTCATTGGACCATCTCAGGAGGTAAAGAAATGATCTCTCTAAGTCACAGGTGAGCAGGAAGGAGTGGCAAAGTCCTTCATGGCCTGGATTTCCCACAGCAGGTGAATCCTGATGCTGGCTGCTACCCTGGCCCTTGGATGGTATCACAGGTGAACACTGGGACCACAGAGAGGTGAACATAATATCTCGTTTACTCTGGAAAGATCCAAAGGACTCATTTGGATTATCCAACCTCTTTTCTTCATCTCCTGATAGGACATTTTGCCAACAATTCTTTTGAACTGAGAAATGGGGCTGTTTTCTTGGTTCCAAAGTCCCCCCTTTTGGTAGAGCAGAGGGCAGGAGATTCAGAGCACCTTAGGAGTTTACAACACTAGGTCCCTGGGGTGGCAGAGTAATGGCCCCTCAAAGATATTTTGCAACCTAATCCCTGGAACCCGTGAATATGTCACCTTAACGTGGCACAGGGGACTTTGCAGGTGTGATTAAGTTAAGGATTTTTTTTTTTTTTTTTTGAGACAGAGTCTCACTCTTTTGCCGGGCTAGAGTGAGTGCCGCGGCATCAGCCTAGCTCACAGCAACCTCAAACTCCTGGGCTCAAGCGATCCTCCTGCCTCAGCCTCCCAAGTAGCTCTATATATTTTTAGTTGTCCAGATAATTTCTTTCTATTTTTTTTAGTAGAGACGGGGTCTCGCTCTTGCTCAGACTGGTCTCGAACTCCTGAGCTCAAACAATCCGCCCGCCTTGGCCTCCCAGAGTGCTAGGATTACAGGCGTGAGCCACCACGCCCGCCCCTAAGTTAAGGATCTTGAGATGGGGAGATTATCCTGGATTATCCAGCTGGGCCCAGTGTAATCGCAGGGGTCTTATAAGAGGAAGGCAAGGTCAAAGTCAGAGGAGGAGACGTGACAGTAGAATTGGAGGTCAGAGCGATGCAGTTGCTGGCCCAAGGGTGGATGAAGGCTGTGAACCGTGGAATGTGGGCAGCCTTAGAAGCTGGACCAGGCAAGGAACAGATTCTACCCTAGAGCCTCCAGAAGGAAAGCAGCTCTGCTGACACTTTGGTTTTAGCTCAGTTCTGACTTGCGGAACTATAAAATAATCATTACAGAAGGGTAAATCATTACAGCACCAACAGGAAATGAATACAACTCCTCCAACACATGCGCGCGCGCGCACACACACACACACACACACACACACACACACACTGAGCATTTGAAATATGCCTTGTTGGACGGGCAAGGTGGCTCAGGCCTGTAATCCCAGCACTTTGGGAGGCTGAGGAGGGAGGATTGCTTGAGGCCAGGAGTAGAGAACTAGCCTGAGCAAGAGTGAGGTTGTCTCTACAAAAAATAAAAAAATTAGCTGGGCATGGTGATGCATGCTGTAGCCCCAGCTACTTGGGAGGCTGAGGTAGGAGGATCGCTTGAGCCCAGGAGGTCAAGGCTACAGTGAGCTGCTGTGACGCCATGACACCCTAGCCATGGTGACAAAGGGACACATTGTCTGAAAAAAGAAAAAAAACAAAAAAAGAAATATGCCTTGTGGACTATTCCTCATCATCAGGCCAAATTTCATATTTGGCTACATAAAGAAAAGAGGTGTCCAGGGGGCTGGGGTTTGGTCAGTCAGGGCCCAGAGCTGCCAGGGCCTGTCCAGGCACATTCCGAGGAGAGGGGGTCAAGGTGGACCCACGGAATGGGTTTGGCTATTGAATATCCCCATCCTCTGGCTCTGACCCCAGGGTTGCTCACGGGGAGAGGATGCACTAGTCTGGCCAGTGAGAAAACACTGGTCCCCACTGCTCACTGTGCATTCAAAAACAGGCTGTCAGTACCTGGCCCTCGGTGCTGACGATAACAGCAAACATTTATTGAGAACTTACTATGTCCAACACTTTACGTGGATGAACTCATGGAATCCTCACCAGAACTCTGTGAGGCATGCTTTACTCGACCCCGAGCTGTCAGTATGACCTTCAGAGTGACCAGTGAGTCCTGGGATTTGGTGCCCAACTGCTGCTCTGTGCTAAGAGGGCCAACATGAATGCCCTTGGCTAGCACTGCACACACTTCCGTCTTAGTCAGCTCGGGCTGCTGTAACAGAATACCATAGACTGGGTGGCTTAAACAGCAGAAATTTCTCACAGTTCTTGAGTGTGGGAAGTCCAAGATCAAGGCTCTGGAAGGCTCGGTATCTGGTGTGGACACTTTTTCTGGCTTGCAGATGGCTGTTTTCTTGTTGTATAGTCACATGACAGAGAGGGGAAGATATATCTCTATATCTGTCTATCCATCTGTCGAGAGACCTCTCTTGTGTCTTTTCTTATAAAGACACTAATTCCATTCAGGAGAGCTCCACCCTCATGACCTAATCACCTCCCAAAAGTCCCATCGCTTAATGTCATCACATTGGGGATTAGGCTTCAATATATGAATTTTGGCTAGACACATTCAGTCCATAGCAAATTCTATCTTCTCTGTCTTGATTTCTGCAGTTGATATTCCTAAAAGATGCCTTGAATCCTTCTAGAACAATGTGGGGCATAAATAAACAAGTAGAGGGTTAATTAAGAAATCTGAATGCTGACTCACCACAAACTGGTCCTTTAATCCTAACCTCATACTAAATTTTAGCTCTATCCTCCCCTTGATCTCCAACCCATGTCCCGTACTGACCCCTAATCCCACATCGTGTAGGACAACCTATTCTCAGTTTACGTGAGTAGCTCATGAGAGCTTAGTGTGTGCCAGGCACTGGCCTAAGTGTTTTACATTCATTAACTTGTTTAATTTTCCCAATGATCCCAGGGGTAGGCATTATTATAACTTCTGCTTTAGAATGAAAGCTGATATAGTATTTTTAAAGTATTAATTGAGCTTTGGACTCCATGTGAAATAGATAAAATGATATATTAAATTCATTCATTCAGTCCTTCCTTCACTCATTCATTCACTCAACAAACACAATTGTGGTCCTGCTTTCTACAAGACCAAATGTCAACTGCTGGGGATACCAGCAGATAGACGCAGATAGAGGAGGCAGCTCCAGCCTGCAGAGGTGATAGCCCAGTTTCTTCTCCTCCCGATCTGCCCCAGCTCATCTGTGCCCTCCTCCCCAGGCAGGGTGTTGGGAGGGTCACGCTGACTTCTTAGTTTCAGGCAGAGACCTTTTTCCAAGGCCTTCCTCCCTCTGTAGGGGACAGAATAGTCAGGGAGGTGCTGAGAAAGGGAAGTGAAACTTCATCAGAGGGTCTGGTGAATTCAAATGCACTTTCGTCTGAGTCAGGAGTGAGGGCATGGGCTTGGCTGCTGCTTTTGAGAGCACCACATGGCTCTTGCACAGGGGATGAGCCCCGGGGCATGCTGTGGCTGTGCCCTACTGGGTACCAAGACCAGCAAGTGTCCTTTGCATGTCCCGTCCCCTCCTCCCACCCATGCAGGACAGGTGGACGGGAAGTCAGGCTGTTTCACCTCAGCTGTTTCCCTAGCAGTAAACTCAGCGGGTGTTGGCAACAGTTTGCTGAATGAACAGATGAACCTCACTTGGGTTTCATGCCTAGCTGGGCAGCTTAGCAGCTGTGTGGCCCCAAGCAAACTGCTTTCCTCTCTGAGTTTTCCCTTTGTCATCTGTCAAAAGAGAACAGTGAGACCTACTAGAGTTGCTCATTCATTCAGTCATTTCAACCTTCTTTTTAAAAAAAAAAACCCGTTTTTATTGTAAAATAAACATAGATAAAGAAAACCACACAAAAGTTGGCTTAATAAGTTATCACAAGGCAAACATCTTTGTAACCACTATCCAAGTTAAGAAATAGAACTTGGCAAGCACCCCCCGCAACTCCCTCCAAATGCCTCTCCCAGCCTTAGTCCCCTCCCACTCTCCCACGATTACTTTTTTTTCTTTTTTTTTTGAGACAGAATCTTGCTCTGTCCCTCCTGGTAGAGTGCAGTGGCGTCAGCCTAGCTCACAGCAACCTCAAACTCCTGGGCTCAAGAGATCCTTCTGGCTCAGCCTCCCAAGCAGCTGGGACTACAGGCGCCTGCCACAAATATCCTACTAATTTGTCCATTTTATGTAGAGACAGGGTCTCGTTCTTGCTCAGCCTGGTCTTGAACTCCTGACCTCAAGCAATCCTCCCACCTCAGCTTTCCAGAGTGCTAGGATTACAGGTGTGAGCTGCTCCCAGCCCACAATTGCTTTTACAGTAATCACTTTCTTGCGATACTTTGTTTCCTCATGTGTGTCTTCTTAGATACTATTGTTTAGACTTGCCCGTTTAAAAAATTCATCTTTAAAGTCTCTTTTAATCTATAGGTTCCCCTCTACCTACCCCTTTTCCTTACTAGTTATCTGTTTAGCTTGTAGAGTTTGCCACCGTCTGGATTTTGCTGACTGCATCCTTACCAGGTAGCTTCGTGTGTTCCTCTGTCCTCTGCGCTTCCCGCAAATTGACAACTGGCTCCAGAGGCTTGGTCAGTCTTGGGTTCAGTCTCTTTGGCTGCGTTCCTGGTGGGCTTGTGTTCTTTCATCCGGAGGCACCTACTGTTGGGCGATGCCTCTTTCTACGTGGGCAGCTGCTGATGCGCATTATCGGTTAGTCCGTTCATTCACTGAGGGCTGCAAAGTGATAACATCCCAACTCTACCTTTTCTTTTTCATTCATGAGTAGGAACACTTTTAGAAGAGTGACACTTCCCTTATCTACTCAGTGGTGCAGTTCATGTAACAAAGGCAAGAGAAACGCTCGATTCTTTCCTTTTATTTACCGTTTTTAAGAGAATTAATTGCTTCATCATTCTTTGGAGACCAAGTCTTTTTATTAAATATCATTACGAGCTCTAGGATTTAAACATATTTGATGGATTATAATTGGCTACAAGAATTATTCTTTATGAAGCTCAAATGGTCCCATTCTTGGCTACTGAGATCATCTTCAAGTTGGCTCTCAAGTCCTTTGGCTATAACTCTAGTCTTCTCTGGGAGCGGCCTAGCTTTCTACATGACAAGAGGAACCAGATTCCTCTCCATTCATCATTTGCTGCTCCAGACCTGGAATCGGCCTTTTCATTTTTAAATGCGAAACAGGATTTCATGGCCACTATCTGGGTGCTACGGATGCACATTGCTACTGGTGTGACCATTTGGAAATATATTTTATCACAAACAACCCTTTCAGCCAGAAACCAGACGGCACCCTGTGTTCATACTGATAATTCCAATTCACATTTAGGATTTTCACTTAATCTCCTTTGTATAACATCTCTCCTTCATCTCTTCTATATGACTTCTATCCTTTCTTCCGTATTGCAAATCAGATCCTCAAGGATATAGGAGATGATAGGATATTCCTTCATTGCTTATTTTCTTTAGCCCATGTTATAAACATAATAGTCTCAAAATGACAACTGTAATACCACTAGCAACATACAACACACAACAACATAATTACTTGAAATAGTTTGGGTTTTTTTATCATACGCTGTTCATATTGTCCATATTTTAAAAGTGGTCTTGTAGCTACATTGTCAGAGCATGTAGTGTTACATGCTATACTTTCTCCTTTGCAATTTCTATTTAGTCTTAGTTGTGCAAGTAACTATATATTTAATATTCACTACCCGGCCTTTCATTTTATTTTTTTTCTCTAATGATTTTGATTGTCTAAAGCTTTTTCTCTAATAGGTTCTTCAGGAAGGATTCATCAGAACAATATTCTAAGTTCTTTCATGTGAATAACCATTTTCCTATGCCCATGATACTTTCAAGTCAGTTTTGCTGGACATAAAATTATTAACATATTCTTTGTTCTGAACATCTTAAATATGTTACTCCATTTTCTTCCACTATAAAGCATTACTCTTGAATAGTCTGATAATAATCTAATTTATTTTTCCTTATAAGTCAGTATTTATTTCTTTGCCTAGAGGCCTGCAGGATTTTTTTGTCCTCTTTCCTTGAATTTTATTAGAATGTGTTTTGAAGACTCTTATTATTCTGGGTTGATATTTTCAGCATGTTCTTTCGATATGTAATTTGAATTTTTAAAAATTTCCCTAAGTTTCCTTGAATTACTGTTTTTAGTGTTTGATCTGTTCTTTTGGCTTTGGCTTTCTTCTTCAGGGACTTGTATTATGTACAGGTTGGAACTTCTTTGCCTCATTTCAAAATCTGTCACTTTCTCTAGAATATTTTAGAAAATCCCTTCTTCATTTCTTGTTGATTTAAAATATTTCTTCTTTCGTTTCCTTTTTGTTTTAAGTCATTATCTTAAGGTTGGGTTAATTTGCTTTTGTGTTCCTTCTAGTTAGTCTCAATTTTAAAATGATCTTTTTCCCTTATATTTCTAATTTTTTTTTTCCCTGAGTTCTGTCACCTTATTTACATGACCATCTAATTCTGAGTTATGTTCTTCTTTCACATCTTGCATAATTAAAAAATGCCTTTTAGGTCATTTCGAAATAGAAGTTTACAGTTTTGATCTGTTCTGAGAAACGTCTTGCTGGCATGCTTTTTCTGTTTGCAGGGATACTTTTTTGCTCCGTATTCTCCTTTTGCTTAAAATAACTTTGTATGGGATTTGGCCTCCAGACTTTTCTGTTGCTCATTTTTATGTAAAATGAGTTTTCCTAAACTTGAAGAAGGAGATGTGCAGGATGGCATTGCTAACTTTAAGAGCACTCTCTCTTGTGGTTTTCATGTGGTGTACAAAAATATGGTGGCCTGCTTTCTGAGGTTTCCTGTCTCAACTTCCTCCCTCTTTTATCTGGATCTTCTGCTTCCTTCTTTTTGATTGTCCTGGTCCTGCTCCATGCTGAGCCCACTGTCGGTGGTGCGGGACCCTGCCCGTCCTGGAAGGGAACCCAAGTGGGTTAGTGTTGAGGGTTCATAGGGTTCAACTGCTCCAGTGCCTGAGTCCTTGCTGACTCGTGTACTTAGCTGCTACAGGACTGGGCAAGACCCTCCCAGTTTCAGTCACTCTTCTCAAATTGTCCCTCCACGTGTTCTGGCAAATACCTGCTGGCTCTTTTGGGATTCTCCTGTTCTTGGGTTCATCAGACACCCCTTTGTTTCCCTCTGCTGGCCAGTGGATGGGGCACCAAGGGCCAGAAGCCAACCCACGGACAGCGTCGCAGGGGGAGTCTTAGGGGAGATCTGGTAATATGCAGTGGCTGCTGGAGGCTTGTGTGCTTCGATTCCTGTTTCGGTGTTCACGGCGATACCCTTATTGTTTAATTTTGAAGCAAACATTGTCTGTGGGTTTTGCTTTTGCTAATTTGACCTGTTTATTTTTATGTGGGAATTTGGAGAGATTCAAAAACTATGCTGCTCTCTTCCCAGCTAGTTCAGAGAAGATGAGATGTAATGATAAATTATGACAAAGTGTGTAAGGTGCTGGGCCATCTTAAGTGTCCTGGTGTCCTGCAACCCAGCTGCTCCTGCCTTCTTTTTTTTTCTTTTTCTTAGAGACAGTGTCTTGCTCTGTCACGGCTCACTGTGACCTCCAACTCCTGGGCACAAGCAATCCTCCTGGCTCAGCCTCCCAAGTAGCTAGGACTATAGGCGTGTACCACCACACCCAGCTGGTTTTTTATTTTTATTTTTTTGTAGAGACAGGGTCTTGCCATATTGCCCAGGCTGGCCTCAAACTCCTGGCCTCAAGCTGTCCTCCTGCCTTGGCCTCCCAAAATACTAGGATTACAGGCGTGAGCTACCGTGCCTGGCATGCCTTCTGCTGCCCTGCCACCAAGCCTGATCCCCTCCCTCAATTCCTGCAGGCCTGACCTCTGGTCCTTGTGCTCAGGGGGTGGGGCATGAGGCAGGGCAGGCCCCCAACATTGGCTATCCTGAGGCTGGGGGACCCCTGGCCTTTATGCTCTTGCCTTACCCTGCTGGAGCCTCTCTGAGTATTTCGTCCTAGAGTGGGTTTTGCAGAAGAAAAGAGAAAACCCTCCTTTACATCTGCCACCCCCACCTCCCCTGGAAAGGTTGTTCCCGGGGTCGGAGAGCCTGCTATGAGCCTGCTGCGCCATCTGCTGGCCATTTGTTTAATTGCAGACGCAACAGGTCTTGGCACGTCCCACCCGCGCCCCACCCCAGCCAATGAGGTGGGTAATCCTTTCTTCCCCTAGTTGTATTATGTTAAAATAATGATAATAAAAGGAAATAAAGAGAAAGTTTCCCCACATGATCCCACTGTCTAGACAAAAGCACATCTTTCCTTTTCTTTCTTTTTTAAAAACATAAATAAAAGTGTGTATTTACTCTAAGGGGACTGGGCCCATGTGTCCTTCTCTTCTGGCTCCTGAAAAGGCATCTGGAGATCTTGGATATTTACATTGGCAATAAGGGGAGAAAGAGCCCTGATTCTGTAGCCCAAAGACTCGGCTTGGAACCTCACTTTCCCAGTCACAAGCTGGGTGAGGTGGGCCAGTTAATTCACCTCTCTGTTTCTGAATTTGTGTGCGCCAGGCAGGAGACCCCCCCACCCCAAGATGTCCATGCCCTAATTCCTGGAACCTGTGACTATGTTACCTTACATGGCAAAAGGTGCTTTGCAGATGTGATTAAAATTGCAGACCTTGAGATAGGGAGGTGACCCTGGGCTATCTGGGTGGGCCCAATCTGATCATAAGAGTCCATAAGTGCAAAGAACCTCTCCTGGCTTCAGTCGGAGACATACAAAGATCCTGGCTTTGAGGCTGGAGTTGGGGCCATGAGACAAGGAACGTGGTGGCTTCTGGAACAGCAGAAAGCAAGAATACATTCTCCTGGGAGCCTGCAGAGGGAACGCAGCCCTGTTGGCATCTTTTTAGCCCATGGGACCTGTGTTGGACTTCTCACCTCCAGAGCTGTAAGGTAAAAAGCTTGTACTGTTTTAGCAGCTAAGTTTGTGGTCACTTGTTATTACAGGGATAGAAAATGAATACACTGCATTGTGGGGGTGATAACAGTACTGACTCCATAAGTTGGTGAGGGGAATGAAATGCGATCACCGTGGGGAATGCTTTGTAAATTGTAAAACATTTTACAAATATTTGAAGGTCTCCGCTGGGAAGATGTCCATTTATTCTTTTACTTATTCCGCCATTATTTTCTGAGCACCTACTATGTGCTGGGCACTGTGCTCAATGCAGGGGTTGCAGGAGTGAACACAGTTCCTTCTTCCACAGGGCTTGCAGGTCAGGAGGAAGGCAGGATGTTAAAAGGCCACACGAGCACACGCATCACGGAGTTACAATTGTGATGTGTGCAATGAAGGGATTGTTGGGCAGCCGTGAGAGTGTGGCATTGGGAACACGCCAGACCTCAGGCTTCGGGCCTCAGGCTTTGGGCAGCCTCTCCAGGGTTGTGGCTTGTCCTTGCTAACCTTCCCACACAGGCTGGTCTGCCCTGATTGAGGATAGGGTATCAAGGGCAAGAACCCAGGCCAGAAAGAGCATCCCAGGGCCATGGGATGGATCTGTGCTGGCCTCAAGATCCAGGCCTCGCAGGGGGACCCCTATGCTGATCCATCGGGTGTGGGGGTCTAGGGCCCTTGTTTGAGGCCAGTGAGGCCAAGGCTGCCTGGAATGGTGGGAAGGGAGAAGGCAGGGCTCAGCATGTGGCCCCAGACTGCTGACCCTTGGGCCTCCATCTTTTTCTGGAGCAATTCCAGAAAAAGGGCTTCCCAAGCTCCGTGGCTTCAGGGAGTGAAGCTGAGTCGGGTTCAGAGCCTTGTGGCCGCAGATGCTGGGACAGAGGCTGGGACACCTTATTGGGCTCTGTAAGTCCTCTCTGGTGGATACTGGTCTGAGCCTCCTCATGTTGCCTCTTGGGTTTTCCAGAGCTGCCTGGCAGCCCCGCCCTATGCCTCCAGTGTGATGGAACAGGCTCCTTTGGAAACACACATTCTCAGTGGACACAAGAGATTCCCGGTGCTGCAAGTGACTACAGCATCTTATCTGGCTGGAGAGATTTTTTTAATAGGGACCGAGGAGGAGGGGTGATGCAGAATGAATCATACAGCTGAGACAGGGCAGAGGAACCACAAGGCTTGGTGTGTCTGTGGATCAGAGTCCCAGGGGACTCCAAGCCAGTGAGAGACCAGGGCCAGAACAGGAGCTGTGCTGCCACCTTGTGGCAGATTTCGGAGCTGCTGTTGGGTCAGATGCCTTGTCTCCTGGGGTGGGGCTTTCTGTTCAGTCCAGCCGGGCTCCTGACAGAGTGGATGATGGAGAGAGTCCAGTGAACGAATTTGGTAGAGAAGGTGGTAAGGTCTGGCCTTAGAGTCCCTTTCACCCTTCATGTCCTAGGTGGCCAGGTTCACCATAGTTCTGAGAATCAGGGACAATTCCAGAAAAAGGGCTGTCGTTGAGAACTGGGCACCCATCCCTACCCCAAAGAGAGACCACCATGGATTCACAGGCTTCAAGGTCAGTGTTGATGATTTCTGTCTCAGACCTGCTACTCTAGAAAGCTCGGATGCGGAGTTTACAGGTGCACCTGGAGCCAGGTGGAGGGGCCATAGCACATGCCAGGGATCAATGGGAAATACGGTTCTGTCTAGATCAGGTGTTCTCAGGAGGCACTTCACAGATGGGCAACATGCAGACAGGTCCACCCGTGACTAGAAAGGTACCTTGTACCTCCCAGGCACCACCTGTCTGCAGGGAGTATGCATCTGCAGGTTATATGGTGTACCCATGGGGCGCCACCAACCCTGAGACCAGACAGCCCGAAGGCCACAGGGTGGTCAGCTGAAATCCTGTGATCAGGAACACAGAATGGAGTCCTGTTTATGCAAACAACGGATTAAAATAAAACTACACCATTTAGAACCTTTTCTGTGTATCACCTAAGAAGTTGTCCGTCTTGGAAAAATTGGAAAGTGGAAGAAAGACCAAGGTCTACAGAAAAGTGGGGAACATTTGGCAAATGTTTTTTATTTTTATTTATTTTTTAATGCGAGAACCACCAAAGTTTTAGTGTTTAATAATTAATAGCACAATTGACCGAAGTCCAAGATGTGAAGATACCACGTTCAAGACACTGGGGGATAAATCACTCTATAAACTAACTGTATAGGATGCCATAAGAATGCACATTTTATAATATAAAACCTGTCTACACATAGTAGTTAGCTGCAAAAAGCCATTCAGTCTTCTCTTGGCTTGGAAAAATGGCGTTCCAGATTTCAGTGTAAATTATTAGCAACCTTCAGCTCTTTTGTGTGGCCAGTATCTTGTTTTCACCTTCCAGTTAGTTCTTCCAACTCCAGCCTGTGTCACGAGGTCTTCGATGTTTTTCTCCAGGTCATCAATGCGACTACTCATAACATCAGTTCTTCCAATGACGTGGTCAGACACGGTCTGAAGTTTACCCCGCATCTGCTGCAGGGGTGTCTGCGGCGCCGAGGTGAGATCCTGCACGGTCTTGGGGCCAGTCTCAGCCATCTCCCCAGTTCTGCATGGCAAATGTTTTTTAGAACCTTAACTTTGGCTTCAGCCAGAGTAAATAAACTAGCAAATGAATTTGCTTCATTTACTATTACAATTCATTCATTTACCAAATGTAAACTTTTCAGTAATAGAAAATGTTTTTCTCCTCATCTCCACCAAACTGATGTTGACAAGTATTGAGGAGAACACGGGCATGTCCTGCAGGGAACTCAAACATGCACGTGCTTTGAAAGACGTGGACTTGGAGGCTGTTGGCCGAGGCAGTTTGTAGGACAGAAAATCTGGAAACGACCCGAGTGTCATCAGCAGGGTTGCAGATACATAAATCGTGGTGCATGTGGCAGATGTCGGCAGTGCGACAGCCTCCATAGTTCAAAGAGCCTTCTCTCTGTAGTGACATGCAAGGAGCTGAAAAACAACGTGGAGTTAGAAAGCAAGCCGCAAAAGCTTATGCTCAGTGTGCTATTTATGGATTCACAACTGTGTAACAAAAAGGAAAACACGAGTGGGAAACACGCACTGCTTTCGTGTGTCCATGAACAAATAAGCGCGTCTTTGCCTGGGTAAGTCCTGGTCATCTTTCAGCTCTCAGCTCAGCACATTGCTTCTTCAGGGCAGCAGGTGCCTGATCGCAGGTCTCAGAGCCCGTGCCTTTCCTTCATGTCTCTTGTCCCGGTTGTATATTTAGTGGTGCGATTATTTGATTAATGTCCTTCCCCTCGACAAGCTTTATTCAAGCAGGAACCCTGGCCGCCTTCTTCACCACGGCATCCCTAGCCCCTAGCCCAGTGCCTAACACGGTGCCTGACACATGGTGCAAGTGAACAAATTTCTGATTTCTGTCTGTTCCCCCAACTAAGTTGTAAGCCCCGCGAAATGGGGGTGGGGTGTGTGTGTGTGTGTGTGTGTGTGTGTGTGTGTGTGTGTGTTGGAGGGGTGGGGGGGAGTGCTGGTTTTCTTTCTCACTGAATCCCTCAAGGTTTAGTGATTATGAAGGCAGGCTGTGGAGTCGAACTCGTGAGCTCAAATCCTTGCTCTACCACTGCTAGCTGTGTGACCTTGAACAAGTGACTGTATCTCTGAGCTCAGTGTCTGTCTGTAAAAAGGATAATGATTCATTCCTTAGAGTTTTCTTAGAATTAAATAACATAATGCATGAAAAAAATCCACCAAAGTGCTTGGTGTTAGGGCCTCAGTTCATTTGTTAAATGTCCAAATGCCCCCCTGGGAAGCACCTGGGCGGGGGCGTGTCCCGTGGAGGTGGGATGCTGTCTGTGCTCCGCCCTCTGGGGCTGGCTGGGCCATCTCCCGCATTACCACCAGGTGGCGCTGTGGTCATTCGCACCGGTGGTGCTCAGCCTGCGGGCTCTCACAAAGCTACGAAGTGGCTTCCAGCCTCCTTCGCAGCCAGAGTCCCGTCTGCACGTCCCCAAGTGGCCGTCCCACTCTGCTCTAATTTCTCAGTGATGGGCAGCTCACTACTCCTGGGCAGGAGACCATTTCAGGGCTGGTCTGAGAGTCTCTATATTCTGGGTGGGGGCAGGGGGAGCCCAGGTGGAAAGTAAGGGGC
Organism: Propithecus coquereli; assembly: GCF_000956105.1. Classification (NCBI taxonomy): domain Eukaryota; kingdom Metazoa; phylum Chordata; class Mammalia; order Primates; family Indriidae; genus Propithecus; species Propithecus coquereli. Next base: position 1,792,693 of record NW_012149485.1, read on the forward strand.
AGACCAGTGTCAGGAGGGTCACCAGTGTCAGGAGGGACACCGGTGAGGCAAGCCTGGTGCTCAGGAGCTGCTCACTCTCAGGCTTGCGCCGTGTGGGGGCTGAGTCCCGCTGGTGGCCTCATGAAGACACCTGGGGCCCCGGCTGCAGGCCAGTACTGGCTTTGGTACTGCCTGTCTCCTGCTCATCCATGGCAGCCTGGAGCACTCACCACGTCGTGCATGAACTCATTTACTTCTCTTAAGAACCCTAGCTGGTAAGAACCATTATCATCCTCATTTTTCAGATAGGAAAACTGGCACAGGGACCAATTAAGAAGCTTGCAGGTAAAAAGTGGCAAAGCCGAGATTTGAACCCTGGCAGTTTGGCTCTAGACACCACCTCTGAGCGCGACTTGTCTCCACTGCTGTGCTAACCTGGCCCCCCTCCTTCCCTCCACCAGCCCCCTATCCAGCCATTTGTGAGGAGCGCGGTGGGGAGCAGAACCTGGACTCTGCCCTGGCCCTGGTGGGGTTTTCAGTCTGACCGGTTGAGTCCTGGCTCTGCCATGACCTTATCCTGCGACCTTGGATGGGTCATTCGACTTCACTGTGCCTCAGTGTCTCCCTTATGAACCGAGTACGTCAGGCCTGGGCTCCTCGAGTGTCAGGAGGATGACAGGATTCAAACCTGCGGAGCTGCAGCCTGGCACAGGGGAGGAGCTTGGGAAGCCCAGGCGGGGGCCGCTCTCCCAGGGTCAGGTGCCGTGGCCGCCATGTGCAAGAGCAGAAGAATCTGACACTCAGGGGCTTGAATCTTGGCTTTGGCACCCTGAGGGTCTGGGACATGTGATTTTGGAAAAGATTCTTTGTCTTTCTGGTTTTCCCTTTAAAATGGGAGTGACTAATACCAACCTTGTTATGTGAAGTAACAAGAGCTTGGCACAGAATAGGTGCCTTTGTAAAATTTCATTTCCTGTCCTCAAGAGGAATCAGACAGCCACATAAACCCCAGGGATCAGCACATCTGGAGTTTTTGGCGTCTCCCCTTCTCCCAAGGAGGGCCTGGACCTCATGGGACGGGCTGAAGGAGTCTGTTTTCTTCTTTTGCTTCCTGTCTTTGTTCCTGTTTGAATTTTGTGTCTTGAGAAAGGGGCATGCGTTTCTCAGCCGCCCCTGCATGGGACTCCATGTTGGCTGTCCCGGTGCCTGGCAGAGGGCTGCGTCTTGGCCTCTTACCACCCAGGACAACTGGAGGGTCAGGTGGTGGGTGAGGGGCCCTGGGGCTGCCTCTCTGTCCCTAAGGGCTCCTGACATACCACCCTCCAGATGGCAGGGGAGGGCCGAGGGCTGAGAGGCCAGTGATGGCTGGGAAGTCCTGTCTGGTCCTGGTCCTGCCTCCTCCAGGGTCTGGGATGGTCCTGTGTGTCCTGCTGCCTCTGCTGCTCCTGCCCAGAAACCAGACTGGGGACAGAGCCGTGGCATTTCCCTGGAGGTGTCGGGACTGGATGAGGTAGGCAGTGGGTGGTTGCCCAGGAGCCCAACTGAGGGCAGCTGGGTGGTTGGAAGCTGTCCCCTCTCCATCACCTCCTCCCAAGGGTCGTGGTGCTGGGAGCCTCACAGCAGGGTCACCTCCACTCCCTGCGGCTGGGGCCTCCAGACACAGCATCACTGACACCGCCGCCACAGCCGCCCTCTGTTTCAGAGATGAGGAAACTGAGCCTCGGCCGCAGGACGGGATGTGACCCACTCAAAGTTCTGCGGCAAGGAAGTGTCCGGGTCCAGCAGGGACTCCCGCCCAGCTCTGCCTGCCCACCCCCTCCCTCTCCCCTCCCCTCCCCCTCTTCTGCCACCCACTCCTCCAGCACTTAATTTTAATGGCCCTTTGATTGTGAGCCTCCTCTTGAGGAGAGACTAATCATTATTAATGAATTTGGGCTGTTCCAGCGTAAATGAGCCAATGGGCCTGGCCGTGGGCAGCCGGCAGGCTGTGAGCAGGCAGCGGGCATCTCAGGGGCAGGCTTGGGCCACAGAGAGTCCTGGGCTGACCTCTTGTTGGCCATTATGTGTTTCTCTTCCTTGTTAAACCAGGCACTTATCCTGGAGGTGGGCACGGGTGGGCTGCTCACTGCAGGACAGGAGGTCCCGGCCCCCAGTCCGAGAGCAGAGCCCCCGGGGACTCCCTGGGCTCACACCCTCCTCACCCGGCAGCCCCCCTGGGCCTGGGTCCTGTCCCGTACCCCTCACACTGGGCTGTTTTCTAGGCAGCAAGACCGAGGGGGGCTTCCATGGCTGTTTTTAGATTTGTTTTCCAAAATCGAAAGCAGAGAAATACGCCTAGTGGGGAAACCAAACAAAACAACAAAAAACAAACAAAACATTTTTGGGCTCTTTCAGTCCTGAGCCTTGTACTTGCTCTGTGTGTCCTTCCTGGCGCGTGACGCCTTCACCACCAGCATCCGGTGGGAGCCTGCGCCAGCCGCAGACCTCTCTGAGCCCGTGTCCTCGGCCGTCGGATGTTACATTATCCACATCTCTGGGTTCGGGAGGCAGTGGAGGGAGATGGGGGATACGGATGCATTTTGTAAATGAGGACTTCTGATGACAATTTTATCATGGGCAGGAGACAGACACACTCACACGCCCCCAAATCACTAATGGGGCCTCCCTTGGAAGGTGCTCCTTGCTTCTTGAGACAGCGTGATTACTCAGTAGGTTCTGTGTAATTATTTAATCAAGCCCCAAGCAAGTCCTCAGTGTGGAGCTGGGCGCTGACCAGGCCTCAAGCTCCCCTCCCCCCCAGGGAGGCATAATCAGTCAGAGCTGCGGAGGGAGAGAAGCCCCAAGCACTTCTCTTCTTTGTGCAGCCACTGGGCTATGTGGGAGGGGTGCCCAGAGGGAGGAGGCCAGGTCACCTTGGGGCTGCCTCAGCTGAGGACAGGCCAGGAGGGGTCTTTAGAGACCTGTTTGTGCAGCCCCTTTATTAATTACTCTTTGGGGACACTGAGGACCGGAGAGGAAAAGACAGCAGGTGGGACCACGGTTCCTCAGCTACTGACCTGGCTTCTGCCAGTCATTCCCTCCCTCCCTCCCTCCCTCCCTTCCTCCCTTCCTTCCTTCCTTCCTTCCTTCCTTCCTTCTCCTTCCCTCCCTTCCTCCTTTCCCATTTATTTCTCTCTTCTCCCCTCCGTTCTCTTATTATGCAAGTACTGGACAAATGCATGCATTCTCATCGTCAAGCATGCAGGTAATACACATAAAGGAAAAGTCTCCCTTGATCCCTCTTTCCCCCACCCAAATTCTCACTCCCCTCCCCAGGGGCAACCCCAGCTCCCAGCCTGGAGACTGTCCTTCCAGACTTTTTCCTAAGCATTCACAAACTGACCTAATTCCTGTAGAAGTACTAGTTAGGTGTTTGCTTTTGTTCACATAAACATCCCTGATGCTGTCTAGACCAATTCTCACGACGGGGTGCGGATTGAATGTTTGGCAATGTCTGGAGACATTTTTGGTTGTCACAGCTGGAGGAGAGAGGAGTTTTCCCAGCCTCTAATTACACGGCCAGTGTAATGAGTGTGTAGAGGCCAAGGATGCTGTTACATGTCCTGCAATGCACAGGACAGTCCCCACTGAAAGAATTATCCTGCCCAAAATGTCAACAGGGCCGAGGTTAAGAAACCCTGGTCTAGAATGTCCTTAACTTGCTTTTTTCTAATAATAATAATGTATCTTGGAAATCTTTGCAGGTTAGTAATAGCTTTCCCTCATTCTTACTATGTCTGCATCTTCTTTTGACTTCATCACAGTCCATTTATCTAAATTCTATTTTGGTAGATTTCTGCTTGTTTCTGATGTTGGGGCGATTAAAGGAAACACCCCTGTTCTTCCCTGGTTTAGACACTTGGGGGAGTGGATCGCTACGTCCAAGGGGCAGTTATGGGTTGCTGGGTTTACTAAGCCCTCGTCCAGCACTTGTATTCTAAGCGTGCCATAGCCTTATTTCCAATTTCAGTAGATATACCGCGCTCTCCTGCAAAGGCTGTGCCAACTTACCTTCTGACTTTTCCTACCCCAAACCCAAAGTTTCAAGGAAGATGATAGAAAAAGTTTGGAGGTTATAGCTATGATGTCTCCAGGAGGACTAAAGGGAGGCCAACCTTTTCAGCGCGTAGTCGGTGAGGGAAGGACTCGTCCCCTTTCACCAGCCTGGTGTGGCCTGCGAAGGAAGAACAGGGCAGGCTGGGAGGCCCCATTTTACAGATAAGGCTCATCGAGGTTACGTGGTTTGCCCACTGGCTCTGAGAAGTTACATCCTCCCGGAGACCCCAGTGGGAAGCCCGCAGGTTTAGCAGGGGGTGAGCAGTTGTGCAGAGTGAGGCTGGGCCACGAGTGTGGACCCTGGGAGTTCTCGTGGTTACAGACAGCTGGGGCTGGGGTTGCGAGATCTTACAGGACATCCATACAATAGTTGGGACGTTCTCACACTGAAAAATTATTCATTGTTTATCTGGGCGACCGTGTTTTACCTGGCAACCCTCCCTGCAGCTCGCTGCACCGTGTCTTCTCCACGGACAAAGAGGGAGGAAGGAGCAAAGGCTGGGGCCAGACAGCCCCTCTCTTGTCACCTCCCCCTGTCCCCTCTCTTCCCCTTCTGGCAGAGGCTTAGCCCCACATTGAGAACTTGTTCCTGCCCGTATGTGAGCGGCAAGCCTGGAGCGGAAGGCGGTGTGTCCAGGGCAGCTCCGACGGCCACACTAACCCCACCTCCCCCATCGTCCACACTTAGAGCCAGCGGCCACGGCAAGTGTAATTAGTTAATAAATCATCCCGAGTGATAAATAGAATGATAGATGCAGGTTTCACTTGATCACTTTTTTATTAAGGAGAAATAAATCAGCACCACATTGTTGCTATAAACCTTTCAAACTGGTCAGATCCTGGCTGGTAGAAGCTGATTAACATGGCCGCATGTAGGGGCCATTTGTAGCTGATCGTTGAGATCAATCAATCGCCGTCATTTTCCCCTCTTGGAGGAGGTGGCAGAAGCCAGGTGCTTTCCGCTGCTCCCCTGCTTCTCGCTGCCTTGGTGCTGCGGAGAGGGTGTGAGTGCGCCTTGGTCCAGACAGCCCGGAGTCGAGTCCCAGCTAAGCCACTAACCCGCTGTGTGAGCCCAGCGAGCTGTCAACGCTGCTCTGAGCCTCAGTTTCCTACCCCTAACACGAGGTGAACTCCTTAGAGGGTTGTTTAGAGTGTTGTGGTGCCAACCTTCCTGGTTTCAGGACCCCTTTACATGCCTAAAAATTTTTGGTGACCCTCCAGCTCCCTCCCTTCCAGGTGGTGACAGGAGCCACAGCTGCTATTAGTAGCCCTTCTCTCTCCAGGTCCCAGTAACTCTCCTCTCCTTGTCCCTTCAGGCCTTGTCCCTGCTTCTCCTCCTCCTCCTCTTCCTCCTTCTCCTCCTCCCTCTCTGTCTCTCTTTCATTTCTCACCATGTCCCCGCCCTTGCCAGTGTGCAAATCAGTTAGCCTCTGCTGTGTAACAAACCACTGCAAAACCTAGTGGCTAGAAACAATAGCTGTGTATCTAACTCACAGTTCTGCGGGGCAGCTAGGTGGTTCTGCTGCTCGTGGCTGGGCTTGGCCGAGCGGTTTTACCACTCTCGGCTGAGATCCCTCCCTGTCAGCCGATTGTTGGCTGAGCTAGGATGGCTGTGGCTGGGGTGACTCATTTCTGCTTTCCGTGGTGTCTTGTCCTCCAGCGGGCTAGGCCAAACTTGCTCTAACGGTGGCTGAGCAGGGTTCCAGGGAGCAAGCAGAAGCATGCAAGGCTGAGCTCAGAACTGGCACAGTGGTACTCACTCCCAGCATATTCTGTTGGGCAAAGCAAGTCACGAGGCCAGCCCACATTCATGGGTTGGGGAAATAGACTCTATCTCTTAGTGGAAGAAGCTGTGAAGTAACATTACAAGGGATGCTGGGTACAGGGAGGGTAAAAATTTGGGCCACCTTTGCGCAAATCTGTCACAACTGAGGCTGAGAGATGAATGCTTCTAAGACTCTAATGCTCATGGACCATTTTAATATCCAAACTCTTGCCCATGGCCTACAAGGCCCTGCATGGACTGGCCCTGCCAGCTTCCTCATCCTGAGCTTGTATCATGTCCCAGTCACACTGGCCTTTCTTTCCCAGTGCTTTAGCCTTTAAAATGCTTCCTCCTGCCATGGAGCCTTTGCACATGCTGCTCTCTCTGCTAAGGCAACTCTTTAGTGTCCCCCCCTACTTTTTTTTTTTGACAGGGTCTCACTCTGTTGCCTGGGCTAGAGTGCAGTGGCATCATCATAGCTCCCAGCAACCTCAAATTCCTAGGCTCAAGCGATCCTCCTGCCTCAGCCTCCCGAGTAGCTGGGACTACAGGTACATGCCACCATGCCTGGCTAATTTTTTCTATTTTTGGTAGAGATGGGGTCTCACTCTTGCTCAGGCTGGTCTAGAACTCCTGACCTCAAGCAACCCTGCTGCCTCAGGCTCCCAGAGCGTTAGGATTACAGGCATGAGCCACTGCACCTGGCCTAGTGTTCCCTTAATTAATGTATTTGCATTAATTCCTTCGTTTGCATTTTAGCTCCAGCCCTTCTTGACTTCCCTGGCTAGGTTGAATCCCCCTACTGTAGGCTCTTAGGATACTGTATCTTTTGCTTCTTATAGTTGCAATTTTATGCTTGTATTTACTTGACCAACACTTACATGGCACTTACCATGTACCAGGCACGGCTCCAAGCGTGTTATGAATATTAAATCATGCAGTCTTCCACACAACTATGAGGTAAGTACTATTATTATCCCCATTTTACAGATGAGGAAGTTGAGGCACCAAGAGGCTGAGTGACTTAGCCAAGGTCACACAGCTATTAAGCGGTGGTGCATAGATTCAAACCCAGGCAGTCTGGCTCCACTACTGTAATTATTCAATTCCAATCTGTTTCCCTCTGTTTTCCAGAGAATATACCCGGTGAAGACAGAGACCACATTTGTTTGCTCACTGTTTTGCACCCCCAGGGGGCCAGCACAGTATCTGGCACGCATTAGGTGCTCAACAAATATTTGTGGAATGAATGAACGGGCGGTATCAGCCAAGAATGGAGGGACTTTCTGCAGCACCTTTGAGATGCAGGGTCCTGAGACCCTCTGCAGCTGAAGCCCTTCCTCAAGGGGTGCTTCTCATGTCCTGAGGCCCACAGCCCACCCTGCCCAAGCCCCGGATCCCAGAAATCTCCCTTAGCATCATTGTCTCTGGCAGCTGCTTCCCCTGCAATGGCCCGGAGGAAGTTTCAACAATGCCAATTCCCACCCGCGTTGCAGCCACCCCTGAATGAATGACCCTGCTAAGAGTGCAGTTTTCTCTCCCTCTCGCCCTAACTTTGATTTGATCAGGCCAAATCTGAAATGATGTGTGAAAGTAATGATATTTTGTAATTAAATCTCTGGTGACGGCCACTGCAATTTGTGCTACATGCATTGTTCATAAGGAAAAAATGCATCAATTCATTTTCTGACTGACTACTCCAGGGACTGGCAATTAGGAGCAGATCATCTCTCGTTGCCTCGCATATTAAAGAGCTACTGAAACGCAGAGAGAATTTGGGAGGGTTTTCTTTTCTTTCTTTTTTTTTTTTTTCAACCTTCTAATAATGTTAGCTTAATTAGGGAGGCTCAGTGATAAAGGGAAAGTTTTAGATGATTTGAGCATATTGTGGCGGAAGGAAGAGAAAGAGCAAATGAAGAGAAACAGAGGTGTCAGGCAAAGGGCCTGTGATGGCTGGAAGATCAGGAACATTCCGTTCTGAAAGGCTTGACTTTGCTGGACCTGGCTGGGCTGTGACTAAGAACAGGGGGGCCCCCGGGCATGCTCTCCTTATGGCAGGACCTTCTCTTTTGCATTCTTAAAAAAAATGTTGTTGTTTTTTTTTTTAAAGAGATGGTGTCTTGCTATATTGCCCAGGCTGGAGTGCAGTCGTGTGATTTAGTTCATTGTAGCCTCAGACTCCTGGGCTCAAGTGATCCTCCTGCCTCAGCCTCCCGAGTAGCTGGACTACAGGTGTGTGCCACCACGCCCAACTCATTTTCAAATTTTTTTTGTAGAGATGGGGTCTCGCTATGTTGCCCAGGCTGGTCTCAAACTCCTAGCCTCAAGCGATCCTCCTGCCGTGGCCTCCCAAAGTGCTGGGATTATAGGCGTGAGACACTGTGCCTGGTCAAAAATGTTATTTATTATTGATCGGTGAAATGTGTCTTTTTCATTTGCCCCCCAAATGATGGCTCCTCCTCTAACCTGGTTACTGCTATTGGCATCCGCCCTGGACCAATGTACTAAAACGCAATTTTATCCTTTCTTTAAAAAAATAGACTTTATTTTTAGAGCATTTTTAGGTTCACAGCAAAATTGAGTGGGAAGTAGAGTTCCTATATTTCCTCTCCCTTCACCCCCACACAGAGCTTCCCTCACGATCAATATCCCTCACCAGGTGGTGCATTTGTTACGATCCAGGAACCTACACTGACACATCATCATCACCTAGAGTCTGTGGTTTACAGTAGGGTTTGGTCTTGGTGCTGTACATTCTATAGGTTTGGCAAATATACAATGACATGTATCCATCATCATGTATCACATGGAATAGTTTCACTGCCCTAAAATCCCCTGTGCTCTGCCTATGCATCCCTCTCTCCTCCTAATCCCTGGCAACCACTGATCTTTTTACTGCCGCTGTAGTTTTGCCTTTTCTAGAACATCACATAGTTGGAATCATACATATGTAGCCTTTTCAGATTGGCATCTTCCACTTAGTAACACGCCTTTAGAGCCATCCCTTTTTTCAGGCTCACCTGTCAGAGCCCAGGAAAGCCGTTCTCCCTCTCTCTACCCTCATGTGTCCAAGACTTTGGTTCTGCCTGTGCAGGCAGAGTTGGGTGTGAGAGAGACAGAGGTCACGGAGGATGGGCTGGAGGTGGGGGCGGGTGCAGCAAGGGCCCAGCTAGAAAAATAGGAAGGTTTGGGACTCATGGATCTAGGAGGAAGAGGGCAAAATGAAATGCCAATGTAGATTTGGTCAACATTATGTGTGCTTCTGGAATCTTCTAGACGAGCTGCTGGTCCAGTGCTTTCATGTAAACTTTTAATTTGGCCCTGGCGATAACCCTGCTGCCTGGGGTGAGATGATTAGTACAGCCCGTTTTACAGGAGAAGAAACTGAGGCTCAGGGAGGTCAGGAGCTCTGCTCAAATCCCAGGGCAAATGAGGACAGTGCCAGGTCTGCATTCCAGGTTTGCCTGATGCTGGGCCCCTGCAGAACTTCCTGTGATGACGGAAATGTTCTGTATCTATACTGCACACGTGGCTAGTGCACCCTTGAGATGTGGCTAGTGGGGCTGAGAATTGAATTTTCAATTGTGTTTAATTTTAATGAACGTAAATCTAAACAACCACGTGTGGTTCGTGGCTACTGTATTGGACAGCACAGCTAGGCCCTTGGAGATCTCGGTGCAGCTCCCCAGCTGCCGCCAGCCGTGGGTTCCCAGAGTGGTGAATGGCAACGTCATGACCGTGTCGTCTTCCTATATCTCTCTCCCTGGGGGCTCTAGGAGAGGGGATCTGGCCTCATCCTTTGCACACCCCTCTGTGCTATGCTCGGAGCTTGTCATTGAATAAATCTTCTCCCAATACTTGCTGAATAAACACCTGCTTGTGCTGTGGTCTTACCTCACAGGATTTCAATGCGTCTTCTCAACAGCCCTGTGCAGTGACTCCCATTATCGTCCCCATATCATAGTAGAGGAAAGACAGGCTCAGCCAGGTTGACTGACTTCTCCTAAGTCACACAGCTGGTAAACAGCTGGGCCTGGTTTAGAGCCCAGGTGTGCCTGCTCCATCCTATGCGGCATGCACAGGGGCTGGCTTGGGGCTGACCACCATTGCAACTGCTGACTCCATGACCCCAAAGGCATTCTTCTTGCCCCTGTCTTGGCAGACACGGATTCAAATGCCAGTAGTCTCTTTGGGAGGTAAAGGCAGTACCAGAAAGGGAGTGAGGAAGTGAGGTGGGGAGGGAGAGGCGGCCAGTAAAGGGTGCATTGCCATGTCAGTGTCCACTGGGTGGCCAAGGCGTACCGTGCTGGGGAGCCTGCGGGAGTCTGCAGGGACTGCGCCACACGGTCCTTCACCCGCAGGGCAGGGGAGCTGGGGTATTTGTCCACCAGCTCTCACCACTCATTGCGTGAGAGCTGTGCTGGGTGTGCGGGGAGCACATGCTAGCCTGCCACGGAGGTGGACAAAGTGGCCTCCGTGGACAGAGAAACTCCTCAGGCAAAGAAATCTCAGTTGGCAGCAAAACCCCCCAGAGTGTTGTGGAAATCCCTCACCTGTGGCTAAACCCCTGGGGTCACCAAAAGCCCCATTTCATCAGAAAGTAAGGTGGTGCTTTTCATATGAGTGGTTCCAAAATCCTCCACCACCCTTAGAGACCTCAGGTTGCCTTTTAAGGGGTTTAGCCATAAGAAGCAGATGGTGCTTTGCTGATCATCTTTAGAAATTGGAATGTATTTGCAATTCAGAAACGGGGGTGCTAGGGATCTTTGCATATGTATAAAGAAAATGTTTCCTAAGGATCAGAATGGTGTCAATAAGGTTTAGGTGCACGTTTAAATCTACTTAGGGGGACAAACTTTTGGCGAACATCCCCCAGGTCTTTAGGAGTGCCCATCAGCATATAAACAACTCATGGATGACACATTATTCTTCTATTCTATTAAAGCATTCCTCCTAATCAAAGGCAACTCAGCCTAGTTTGAGTAACTGTTAGCACTTGAGAAAAAAAAAAGGTGGGTTTTGCACATAATCGATAGTTCAGGTTCGGTTCTAAAGCCAGCATGACCTCCCCATTCTGAATTCAAGTTGGAATGTAACCTTTTTGGCCAGATCATCTTCATGTTAAATTGTTCCAATTTAGTTTTCTTCCCCTGGCCCCAGCCCCTCCCCAGGTTTTAAAGGAGTCAGAAGCTATAGTTAAGGCTTGCTAGACATTTCATCTTGGGTCCTTACTTCTTGCTGCTCTCCATTTGGAAACTAATATCTATTCAACATCTACTGAGTGCTGGCTCTAGACTAGTGTCTCTTAGTCCATTTCATCCTGGGTGCAACCTTGTAAGGGAAGTATTCACCCTTTGATTTTATACGAGGCCAAAACTCCCTAGAGGAAGCAGGCGGGAAGATTTTAGGGAATGTTCAGGAGGTGAAGGGTGCCAGACGATTAGGGATTAGACCAAAGGTTTGCAACCCTGGCTGCACAGTTGAGTCACCTGGGCAGCTTTTTAAAAATACTGATGCCCAAGCCGCCCCCACACCGATGAAATCAGAGTCCTTGAGAATGGAGTCTGGGGTTGGTTTTTCAAAGCTCCTGACGTGGGGAGACAGGGGAACCCAAGGGGCAGGCAGGACGGAGAACCACAGCCGTAGAAAGCATGCGGCCTCTTTCGCAAAGCCAAGTCCTAGCATCCGGCGTAGTGGAATCGTCACGGACGTCACAGCCAGGGAGACCTGGGTTCCAATCCTGGCTCTGCTACATCTTAGCTGTGATTTTGAATGAGGTCACGGGGAATCTCCTTTTTGAACTGATGATGATAGTACTAATAATAGTAATCATCGGACTTGGTTTACAGCGTTGTTCTGAAGAGTCGGTGGGGTGCTCAGGTGTTCAGGAAGTGGGGTTTCTGTCATGAAGTGCCAAGTACCAGTCTTTTCCAGCCTGGCCTGCGGTGGCCTGGTCCTCACCCCGCCTAGAAGCTGGTGGCTGACCTCAAGTCCCAGTGCCGGCCACCTCTTTGGAAGCCACCCCCTTTGCTGATGCTCCGAACGTGCTCAGCCGTGCCCATCTTCTCCTGAGGAGGATGGTATCGACATTTCAAAACAGTTTAATTATTCTGCGGCTGCCTGGCTATTAGCTGCGACAAGAGAGCTCAGGGCTATTTTTCAGCATTAATTTTCCATTTGAAATGAATTCCTTTTGGTTACACTTTTTAAATGTTTCTTTTAATTAGACGCAATTACTTCAGAAGAATTGCTTTTATTCCTCAGCCTGAGATCTCAGTGATAAAGTCGCTATCTGGCCCCACCGAACGGCCGGGACGGCTCATTTAGTCGCTGCACTAAAGTATATTGAACTAGGAAATTATACAGCGAATCAACTATTAATTCCTTTTATGATCGCTCACTCTAACATCTTGAATGAGATCTTCAGGGGGAAATTTAGTCACAATAGGGATCATTGTTCTCCACCTCCAGCCACCGGCCCAGTGTGAGGGGGGCTGGTGGCCGGGGGCTGCCCTGGTGATGGGCCCAGTACAGGGGAAGGGTAGCATTGGGGGCTCCTGGCTTTCCTGGGGTTTGAGGGGACAGCGGGGGTGAGCAGTGCAGCTAAAGCTCCTTGGCCAGGTTGGAGGGGGTGCCACTCAGCCTCACGGAAGGGGAGGGGGCTGTGGCTATTCAAAAGCAGAATGCAGACAATTGCTCACTTTGAAGGGTGGACATTCTGAGGATTCCGGGTGGTTCGGTGTTCTGGAGGGAGCTGGGAGTCAGTAGGTGGCACTCTTCCCTCTGCGTTGGTAGCCCGGCCTGTGCTGATAGGCCCTAGAAGAGCCTTCACAGCCAGAGTTGGAAGAACCCTTTCTTTTGAGGGTTTAGCCCAATTCACTCTTAACAGATGGGGAAACTGAGGCACAGAGGGGTGCACAGTTACATAGAGACAAAAGTGGAGCCAGGACTCTTGGTCCCTGACCAAATCTCTGAACATGAACCCTGGAATTTTTCTTGGGGGCTGGAAGTTTCCTTTTTAATCCTGGCAAGCTGATGTCTTCTTATGGGGGTGAATGTTGGTGAAAGCCACAGCTCTACCCCCTAGGGCTATTCTGCCACCTGTGCACCCCAGAGGGGCTGCACTTCCAGCCTGCCAGTAGGGGAGAGAGTGGGCAGGACCACAGAGCCTTCCCTAGAAACCACAGGGCTGCAGGGCTGTGGGGGGTGGGGTGGGGCAGAGGAGGGCCCAGATGCTTGTCATGTCCTCAGGGGAGTCACAGACCCTCTTGGGCAACTGCCCTAAGCTAGGCCCTGGGGAGGTGGTTGGGGGGATGATGATGAAGAAAACACAGTCCTGACCTTTAGGAGACATTCACTCAAGACCATAATATGATGGATGTGCAGAATTTCTCTTAGAGGAGCTGGGTTTTGAAGGATGGCTAGGAGTTTGGTGGGTAGAGGGCACTGTAAGTGCAAAGGCGAGGAGGTGGGAAGCAGGGGCTGGGGTGGGTGGAGAGGAGTGCGTGGCACTGTCTCCAGGGCCTTGAGTGCCGTGGGGGGGCTGTGTGGGGGATGTTGGATTTTGTCCTGAGGGTAATTGGGAGCCACTGGAGGTTTGAAGCAGGGAGGAGACGTGGTGAGATTTGTGATTTTGGCAGATCCTGCTGGCTGCTCTGTGGACAGATATGAGGATTTCAGAGAACAGGCCTGGAGACCTGCTGGGAGGCTCCCGTCACTGTGCAGGTGAGAGGTGAGCACAGGCTGACTGTGGACAGGGGCGGTGGAGGTGAAAAAGCAGGTGTGGGTTTTTTTTCTCTTTTTGAGCAGGGCTGCATTGTGACTTTCGTGGGCCCCAGACACTTCTGTCTTCATGGGCTCCTCCCAGAAGAACAGATTTTCAGGGGTCCTAAAAATTTCATTTGTTTCCGATGAGAGAAGAAAAAATGAAACATATTTGCCTACCCTAAAATTTCATTTTTCCCTCTGATTTTGAAAGCGATCAAAACATTGTAGATCTCTAAAATATTGTGGGCCCTAGGCATGGCTACTGTGTCCAATGGAGAAGTCAGCGTAGGTTTTGAGAAAAGACAGGATTTGGAGCTGGGGTCTCCTGCTTTGTGGCTGAGGGAAAACCCTTCCCTCCTCTTCCACCTCCAGTCCCTCCCCACCCTGGTGCCCTGGAGGAGAATAGTAATGACAGCGGTTACTACTTAGCGAGCACTTACTGTGTCCGAAGCATGTTTCTTGTCCTGTTTCATTTGCTCATGGAGCTTCTTTGAGGCGGGGACTGTTATTCTCCCTGCTTTGTAGGGGAGGGCCCTGGTGCTCAGAGAGGGTAACTTGGCCAAGCCCAAAGCAATGGGGGAGGGTGGGGCTGCGATGGCAACGGAGGGGAAGGAGAATAGGCTGATTCTGGAGCCGGGCCTTGGCCACAGCAGGCGGCAGCTGCTTATAAACAGCCTGCGTTTGGCTGGAGAGTGGCGACTCACGCCTGCAATCCCAGCACTTTGGGAGGCTGAGGCGGGAGGATCACTTGAGGGCAGGAATGATCCTGGGTACCATAGTGAGTCCCAGTACCTACAAAAAAAAAAAAAAATTAGCTGGGCGTAGTGGCACATGCCTGTAAGTCCCAGCTACTCCAGAGGCTGAGGCATGAGGATTGCTTGAGCCCAGGAGCTGGAGTTGCAGTGACCTATGATGACGCCACTGCACTCCAGCCTGGGCAACAGAGTGAGACCCTGTCTCAAAAACAAACAGAAAAACCAGCCAGCATTTATCGAGCACTTTACACATTGTCTAGATCTGTTCTAAGCATCCGCTTACCATGGGTGATCTCATCAGCCGCCGCTCTCAGGGGCTGGCCTCTCAGCCCCTGCTCTTGCGCGGGCCCAGGGTTTCAGGGCTGGGTGGACGCTCCCCAACATCATCCACCTTCTCCGGCACAGGAGAGCCAAGAGGAAGCCAGGGATGGAGTCTCGGTACTCAGCTGTCCCTCTCCTCTCTCGGTGTCCTCCGCCACCCCCAAGGGCAGGCCTGGGCTTTGTTTCTGTCTGAGAAAAAGGTGGGTGCCTGGGGGTGGAGTTTCTGTCCCAGAATCTTCTGGAGTTTATCTGGGGGAGGGGAGACCGGCTGGTAGGAGACATGGTTTCTCAGGCTAGCTCCCTTCTGTCCCCAGGGGCCCTGCCAGGGACTGAATGTTGTGTTTGTCCAAAATCCATGTGTTGAAGACTAAATCCCCAATGTGGTGGTATTAGAAGGTGGGGCCTGTGGTTATGAGGGTGGGGCCCTCCAGAATGGGATTCCTCCCCGCGTATGAAGGTTGAAGACACCAGAGCTCCCTCTCTCCACCATGTGAGGGCACAACAGGAAGACGGCCCCCACCAAGAACCCAACCATGCTGGCTGCTGGTCTCACACTGCCAGCCTCCAAAAATGTGAGGCAATGTTTGTTGTTGAAGCCACCCTGTCTATGGTACTTTGTTAAGACATGCTCCTTTTGCTAGGCAACTCTTGGACACTGGTCCTGGCCAGGGTGTCCTGCCCCGTGGGGAGCCGTGGACTGTCTCTCAGAGCCCCGGAACCAGGCCCGTGGTGGGCTGAAGGGAAGCGGGAACTCCTCATGCACGCTGAGATGAGCCAAGCGTGGTGCCGCTAGGGTGGCCAACTGCTTCCTGGGACTCAGGACTTTCAGTGCCCAAATTGGGACAGTCCTGGGCAAACTGGGCCATGTTGGTCACCTGAGGCTATCTCTGTGTGACTGTAACACACAGCAGTTGAACATCCCTCCTGCTAAAGACCCCAGGCAGCCATCACCTTGTCTTTGAGTAATTTCCATCCACATTTCTGAAGGAGTCCAGTCGACCAGTTCAGCCACGTGGAAGGAATGGTGTGATTGGCTGATTAAAGCACATATGGATGTGAGTAATAAGCTTCCAAAGATAGTAGAGAATTACTGTTTGGACTTGAGGTCACATACTTTTCACTTTGTGTCCCACTCTTTTAAACAACATGAACCTTAAGCTAGTCATATCTGTGAAGTTCCACTTTCCACTTAAATTTCATTCCTGGCAGGGCGAGGTGGCTCACATCTGTAATCCTAGCACTCTGGGAGGCGGGAGGATTGCCTGAGGTCAGGAGTTTGACACCAGCCTGAGCAAGAGCAAGACCCCATCTCTACTAAAAATAGAAAAATTAGCTGGGTGTGGCTGTGCGTACCTGTAGTCCCAGCTACTTGGGAGGCTGAGGCATGATGGTTGCTTGAGCCTAGGAGTTTGAGGTTGCCGTGAGCTAGACTGACTCCACAGCACTCTAGCCCAGGCAACAGAGTGAGACTCTGTCCCCCCCTAAAAAAAAGAAAAGAAAAAAAATTTCACTCCTGTGCAGAAACTTATGTGTCTGCTCTTTGCATTTTAAAAACTTAACTGAGTTGTACAATTTTCACAAAAGAAAAATGCATGATGTCTGCTAGGGTGGTTAATAGATGATTTCAAGCTGTTCAAAAAACTGATCTTTTAAAAAACATGAACACTAGCTTTAAAAAGCATGTATCTGGGTAGAGAATCTTACGATTAAGGGAAAACACTACAATAGAGGCATAAACCACAGCCACGTGGGTGTGATAGGTGCCCACTGTTTGGAAAAGATGAAGCAAGGTTGGGCAGAGAGCAGTGTTTTCTTGAGTTTGTCACTTAACAGGTGGGCAAAAATCCTCACCCTCTCCAGGCCCTAGTTTCCTTATCTGTAAAATAGATATAATGAGTGTTGAGCTGTTCCAAGGATTAAATAAGATCTTTAATGTAGAGTACTTAGCACAGTTCCTGGCACCTAGGAAGGCTTGACAAATGGAAGCTAATTATTATTATTTTAATAAAAAAATACAAATCAGAGTAGGAACCTGAAGAAGTCAAAGGATCAATGAACACATTTTCTCTAAGCCAGTGGCTGCCAAGTTTGAGGGCTCATCAGAATCACCTGGATGGCTTTTTAGTCCACTGAATGCTGCCCTCCACCCCCAGAGCTTCTGATTTGCTAGGGCTGGAGTGGGCCTGAGAGTTTGCACGTCTAGCAAGTGCCCAGGTGATGAAGATGCTGACAGACACTGCCCAGATATAAAATTGACAATTAAAGAAAGAAAAGAAATTGCCGGCTCTAAAGCACCTTGGTTGTGAAACAGCCTGCAGTTAAAACAGTAGCATGTCTCATGAGTAGGTTTGACCTTTCACAGCTTCTATCCCTGAAAAAGGGGGAGCCAAAGGCTGTTTTCTCTGTCAGCCTGGGAGAAAGCAGCAGACTTTGACTGAACAGAGTTTGTGAACAGCAGATATTCAATGAGGGAGGGGAGTCCTCAGCCACTTGAATTTCTTTAAACCTTGCTGCAAATCAGTGGTTCTCAAAGTGGAGTCCCCGGACCAGCAGCATTAGTATAACCTGGGAACTTGCCAGAAATTCAAATTCTTGCACTCCAGGTGGGGCCCAGCAATGTGTTTCAATAAGCCCTCCAGGTGATTCTAATATGTGCTAAAGTTTGAGAAGCCCTGCTATAAATAGTGTGTTACTTCTTCACACAGAAAACAGGGTAGCTAATGTAAGCTTATCTCATTTAAATAAGGAATTATAAAAAGTTTGATTAGACCGATCATACTCTCAAAAACCTCTGGGGAAAGCAACGCCTGGTGGCAGCACTGCAGATAAGGTACAATTATCCCCTTTTACCCCAGAGCCAGCATGTCAGCCTGCTGGCACACTAATGTCACCTGCAGAATTTGAAGAATCTGTGGATGCCCGGGCCCCACCCTCAGAGATTCTGCTTTAATTTTTCTGGGGTGGGGCTTGAGCATTATACTTTAAAAAGCTCCCCTGGTGGTTCTAATGGACTGAGAACCACCGCTCTATATATGTCTGTTTAATGTCTGTCTGTCCCAAAGGGCTGTACGCTACACAAGGGCAAGGACTATAAATATTTGTTAAATCAAAAATAATGGAACGAGAGTGCAGATATCTCTTTGCAATACTGATTTCATTTCCTGTTGATATGTACCCAGAAGTGGGATTGCTGGATCACATGGTAGTTCTATTTTTAATTTTTTGAGGAACCTCCATTCTATTTTCTGTAATGATTGTAACAATATTCACAATAGCTAAGATACAAAAACAACCTAAATGTCCACTGACAGATGAATGGATAAAGAAAATGTGGTATATATACACAATGGATTATTATTCAGCCTTAAAAGAGAAGGACATCCTATCAATTTCAACAACATGGATGAACCAAAAAATCACTCTGCCCCGGATGATGAACTTGGGTCAAGGGAGCAATGAACAATCCTGGAGAAGGGCCTTGAATGCCGAGTCAAGGAGCTCACTAGCACTGGTGACCACCTCTGGGCATCACGCTTCTGTTTTCTTACTCCTCCCTTCTTGGAGCTCACCTTCAGGGTGGAGAAGGCGTGGGGGCAATTCCTCCTCTCCATGCCACCCTGTGCCCTGCTCAAGCCAGGGGCCGAGAGGAAACCCGAGCTCCAGATGGACTCCCGAGAACATATGGGCCTTGGAAATCATAATAAGAGGAAGCCATCTTCTTCATTAATTGATTAACGTAATTAAAGAAAGATAAGCATGTCGATGCCGAGCACATTAGAGTTAATTTGTACAGGCAATTAGTTGCGCTCCCTCCTTCATGCTAACTGCCTCTGCCGTGCGTGTGCGCAGCCACCCTGGGGTCACCAGTAGGTGCTTCGTTCAAACTTGGCCCCCATCAACTTTATTCTGGGCACCTCAGTGCCTAAAATGAGCACTTGGGCCCCCAGATGTGCGACTTCCCTGATTCTCAGTTTTCTCGTCTGTCCAGTGGGGACAATCACGCTGACCTTACGAGGGAGTTGTGAGCGCTCGTGTGTCTCAGGTCCTGGTGAGACCTGGCACATCCCCTTCCTTCCTGTTTCCTTCCAAGGACGTCACCATTTTCAGCCCTGGTGACCAGCCCTGGGCACACCCTGCTCTGGGCTCTTGGCCTGAGATATTGCTGTGGGCCTCTGGGGACTGCGTGGGCCTGGCTCCGCCCGCCACGCACTCCTCCTGGGCCAAGGAACTCCATCCCTCAATCCCAGGGAAGCTCCGAGTCCCTCTCTGCAGCCGGATCTCTCCGTGGTCATCCAGATCCCAGGGTCCAGCTGCCTGTGGAATGGCTCCACCAGATGCAGCAGCTCTAAAGCCAACTCCTTCATTTCTCCTGTCTCAACACCCCTGTGGAGGTCCCTGTCTAGGGATCCCAACTTCTGTCCCCCACCCTGCCTTTGTGAATCCAGCAGGTCCCAACGAGGCTGCCTGGTGCTCCCTCTCAGCTCACCCCCTTGCCCTGCAGAGTCTTCCCCTAAGGTGACTTCCACTTTGCTCCTCACCCCACCCGCTGCCTGTCCATCCCTGCACCTGCCTTCATGGCCGTCCTCCTCCCATCGTCCGCCCCGCCTCCGGAAGGACCCCATCCCAGCCCACTCTCTTCCCGTCTCCCATCCTCCACTCCTCGGCCCACTGCCCTCCCTGCCTGAGTCCCTTCTCTTGCTTCTTGAACTATCATCTCTCCTTTCAATAACAGACTCAGATACACAACTATCCCCTCGAACTTTCCCCTGAGACATGAAATCTAACAAGTCAAAAACTCAGTTCTTTACCTCTTTCCCATCTGCCCACAGCTCTCACCATCTTCCCTCTGGAGTATTCCAATGTCAGGAAACGGCACTTCTATCCATCAGTGGCTCGAGCCAGAAGCCTGGGGGTTACTCCTGACATTTCTCTCCCTTCACCTGCACATCCAGTCCATCAGCAAGTCCTGTTCATTTTTTATAGCTTTATGGAGGGATAATTGACATACGATAAACTGCATGTATTTAAAGTGTACGGTTTGAAAAGTTTTCACATATTATACTCCCGGGAGACCATCGCTGCACTGAAGAGAATAGCATATCCATCACTTCCCAAAGTTTCCTCGTGCCTCTCTGTAATTCTCCCTCCTGCCCTCCCTACCTCTCCCCTCCATCCCATCCCCAGGCAACCACTGCTCCGCTTTCTGTCACTGTGGATTAGCTTTCTTTTTTCTAGCATTTTATATAAATGGAATTATACAGTATGCATTCTTTTTTGGCTGGTTCTTTTCACTCATAATTATTTTGGGATTCATCCATGTTATTCCATGTGTCAATAGATCACTCTTTTTTATTGCTGAGTAATATTCCACTGTATGGCTATGCTACTACTTGCTTATTCATTCACTTGTTGATGGACATTTGAGTTGTAACTCATGCTGCTATGAAAATTCCTGTACAAGTCTTGGTGTAGACGTTGTGTGCCATTATGGTTTTAATTTGCATTCCCCTAAGGAGTAACGATTGGGCATTTTTCATGAGTTTATTTGCCATATATATATATATCTTGTTTGGTGAAGTGACTGTTCATAATTTTTGTCTGTTTAAAAAAATTGTACTGTTTGCTTACTGAGTTTTGATAGTTTTTATGTGTTTGGAATGTAAGTCTTTTGTCATATATGTCATTGAAAATATTTTTCTCAGTCTGTGGCTTGTATTTTCATTCTCTTCAAAGTGTCTTTCAAATAGTAAAAGTTCCTGATTTTAACGAGATCCAATTTATCAATTTTTTTTATATGAATCAAGCTTTTGATGTCATATTTAAGAAATCTTTGCCTAACTCAAACTTACAAAGATTTTCTCCTATATCTTCTTCTGAAGATTTATGGTTTTAGGCTTTACATTCAGGTCTATGATCTTTTTTTGTTGTTGTTAATAGCTTTACTGAGATAGAATTCACATTCCATACAGTTTGCCCATTTAAAGTGTACAGTTTATTGTTTTTTTTGTATATTCACAAAATTGTACAATCATCATCACTTTCTAATCCCAGAACATTTTCATCATTCTTCTCTTCCTCCAATGCCTGGAAACTACTAATCTACTTTGTGTCTCTACGGATCTGTCCATTCGTAAAAATGGAATCCTATAACATGTGGTCCTTTGTGACCGGCTTCTTTCATTTAGCTTCTTGTTTTCCAGGTTCATCCATATTGCAGCCTATATCAGTACTTCATTCTTTTTTATTGCTGAATAATATTCCATTATATGGATATATCACATTTTGTTTATTCATTCATCAGTTGGTGGACATTTAGGTTATTTCTGTTGTTTGGCTTTTAGGAATAATGCTACAAACATTTGCGTATAAGCTTTTGTGAAAGCTTATTTTTTTGTTTCTTTTTTTATATATACTGGGATATGGAATTGCTGGATTGTAGAGTAACTTGATGTTTAGCTTTTTGAGGAACTGCCACGCTGCTTTCCAAAGCAGCTTCACCAGCAATATACGAGGGTTCCAGTTTCTGCACATCCTCACCAGCACTTGCTATTGTTCATCTTTTTGATTACAGCTGTCCTAATGGGTGTGAAATGGTACCTTGTGGTTTTGATTTGCATTGCTCTGATGACTAATGATGTCAAGCATCTTCTCATGTGCTTATTGGGTATTTTTAGATCTTCTTTGAAGAATGTCTAATCAAATCCTTTGCCTATTTTAAAATTGGGTTATCTGTCTCTCTATTATTGAATTGCAAGAGTTCTTTATATATTCTGGATACTAGAACCTTATCAGATACATGATTTGCAAATGTTTTCTTCCATTCCGTAGGGAACTCTTTTCACCTTCAACCCCATTCTTTTCGTTTTCTTACTAGTGTCTTTTGAAGCAGAAATGCTTTTAATTTTGATAAAGTCCACTTTATCCTCAATTATGAGTTAGTTTTTGATTATGGTACAAGATATAGATTGAATTTTTTTTTCTTTTTTCCATTTTGCATTCTTTCTCTATTTAAAAAAATCAACTGATGTGTTTGTGGGTCTATTTTCAAACAAGTCCTATTCCTTTCACCTTTGGAATACTTTTCAAATTTGTCCCTTTTCTCTATCTCTACAGTCATCTACCTAGTCTGGCCCTAGTCAAGGGCCTCTCTGACCCAGCCAGTCCATCCATGACCCCTCTGTCTGGGCTTGAGGGTCTCATCTCTGGTCTTTGCATCATTGATGTTTTTTCTCTTTCTTGTGGCTTAAAAATAATAACCAAGGCTAGCTTTTATTGGGAAAGTAGTAGAAGGTAGGCCTGTGTTAGGCCCTTTTTTTTTTTTTTTTTTTTTTGAGACAGAGTCTCACTCTGTTGCTCTGGCTAGAGTGAGTGCCGTGGTGTTAGCCTAGCTCACAGCAACCTCAAACTCCTGGGCTCAAGCGATCCTACTGCCTCAGCCTCCCGAGTAGCTGGGATTACAGGCATGCACCACCATGCCCGGCTAATTTTTTTCTATATATTTTTAGTTGTCCGATTAAATTTCTTTCTATTTTTAGTAGAGACAGGGTCTTGCTCTTGCTCAGGCTGATCTCGAACTCCTGAGCTCAAACAATCCGCCCGCCTCGGCCTCCCAGAGTGCTAGGATTACAGGCACGAGCCACCGCACCCAGCCGTTAGGCCCTTTTATAAGCCCAATCCAATCCTCCCAACAACCTCAGGATGTACATGGCATCATTATCCCCATTTTAAAGATGAGGAAACTGAGGCTCAGAGAGGTTAAGGCATGTGTTTGAGGTTGTGCTGCCCTTGGTTTTCTTCCTACAAAGACTCTCACGTGTTTGGAGACCAGAACTGTCACCCACCCTAGGGGCCTGGTCCCCTGAGTCCTTGCTTTCCTGGGCTTGTTGCCTACTATCTTTGGGGCTGGGATCAAGATGGTCCTGGGGCACAGTTCTCCAGAGTCCTAGGGCTCGTCCTGCTACTGGGAAGAGGAGGCAGCCCACCTCCAGGGACTGGTTCTGGCAGTGAACTTGAACTTACTTTATTCATATGTCACAGAGGCAAAGATCCCAGCAGGCTGACAGACTGAGTGTAGGCTCTGGATCTCTCAGAAACACACAGCCACCTCTGTTTCTATAAAACCTATGTTTCTAGAGGATTTCAGAAAAAATTGATAACGTGGAAGAAAAAAAGCTACGTGATAAAAAAAAAAAAAAACAAAAAACCATCTGAGAGGCAGCCATTACCATCTGCTGCCTGTGCAGCTGCTTCTAGGTTGTAGACCACTCCCCCGTTCCTCTAGATCAACCCAGGGAGGGCTTCAGGCCGAGACTGGAGTGTTGGTGTGGACTCAACACTTCTGGGTAGGAAGCCTGAGGCACCCACGCGAGGTGCTTTGCAAGCCCCCATCCTGAGCCAAGCTCACCTCTCTGCCGTCTTTCCCAGATCCACGACCGCATGCACTTGACTTAATATAGTCAAGCCTTAGTTCCTCCATCTGTAAAGTGGGCTAATATTTGTATGTGTCCTTGGCCCAGCGAGCTCAGACACAGGGATCAGCTCTTGCTTTTGAATGTAAGGGCAAACCTCCACCTGCCTTCAGGTCTCTGGACCACATGGATCCATCACTCACTCCCCTAATGCTAAGTCATAGAAAAAGGAGAGATGTAGTTTTACAGTCATCATCTGGGGGCTTCCTGATGCAGGAAGAGGCCATAGAGAGTGAAGATGGTGACAACTTTTCCAGCTGGACCTTGCCCGTCTGGAGGTGGCTCTCGATGGAGAGGTGCACGTAGCAGGTGAGCTCAGGCAGGTTGGGGAGCCTTCCCCAGAAGTGGCCTTCCAGAGAGCCAGAGCCCAGACCTAGCCTGTCAACCTGCTGGGCTCTTAGTCTCCATGACGTATCATTAAGATGAGCTTGAGCTCCCTTCCTTGGGGTCTGGGGGGCAGGTAACAAGACTGCCCGTATGGCACGGGTGTAAGACTGCACCATGGCAGTGAGCATGTCTACAGAGGCCAGGAGGTCATATCAGAAGCAAAAGTCTTCTAACCTCGTAGGGAGGAAGGAGGAGCGACTGGCACCATGATGGGGTCACAAGATGTGTTTGATGAATGCTGATTGCCATTATCATTAGCACTGGGTATTATTGTTTGTCACATTGTTATTGGGGGTGGCATGGTGAGGTAGAGAGGATGAGCTGACCTCCAAATGTTCATGCTCCCCCTTTCATAGAATAGAGCTCGTGCGTAGGGGCAGCTGCCCAGACAGGAACTGCACTTTGCAGACCCCCTTGCATCTAGGTGGGATCATACGACTGGTTTTCATCAGTGGACTATGAGCAGGAACACCTTGTGTCAATGTTAGGTCAAGGAAATTCAGAATCGAGACTACCTTCTCCACCCTCTCTTCCTCCATCTCCTGTCCAGAAGCAGAGGACTCTGAGGTTATGAGCGTCTGCACTGAGGGGCAGCCTGCCTGGGTGGCTGGGCTGGGTGGGGCATTTCCCCAGAGTTACCAGAAAGGCGACTGAGGCAGGGAGCTGGAAAAAAGGGCCAAAGGTTGACTCTAAGGAGCTTGGCAAGACCATGACCAGGACGGTGGGTCCAGAAGAGACCTGGGTTCAGCGAGAAGTGGTTAGTGTGAACAGCTCAGGGTGGAGGCTGAGGTCAAAGAAGCATGGAAAGTGAGCGAAAGGGACCCTCAGAGCACCAAAGATTCTTGCCTTCTGCCCACTGGGGAAGCCTTTTCAAGATGAATTCAGTTTGGAGCTTAATCTTCCCATCCAAAGATTGGGCGCTAAGCCCCTTCCCATGACAGCTCAGCAGGGAGACATGGAACAGATTCAAGGGAAGAGGGAGAAAGATCCCATTCTTGGGTGAAAGAAATTGGAGGCAGGTTCTGTTCAGCATCTGATGGAGAAGATAGTTCTTGATTCTTTTGCCATTGAGTAGAAATAACCAGAGCCACAGACACAGGGAGGACTCTGCTAAGATTGTGTACCATGAGCGGCTGAGTCTGAGAATTTTCTGCAGCTGGAGTTAAAAGCCCTGATAAAAGGGAGAGACTGTTCCCATGCAACAAGTGGGATGGAATACCTTATAGCAACACAAGGCCCTGAAGACCCGTGATGGCATACAAGAGTCAGAGATGTCCTGAGCCAGGGTGGAGACTTTACCTGTCCTCTACTTGTTGTGAAGTCACCAATTACTCAGCAAGGAGCACCTGGGCTATTAAACCTGAAACACTCTGTGTGTTTATTAAATCTGTAGGATTAGGCTGGGAGCGGCATCTCACACCTGTAATCCTAGCAATCTGGGAGGCTGAGGTGGGAGGATCACTTGAAGTCAGGAGTTCAAGACTAGCCTGAGTGAGAGCGAGATCCCCGTCTCTACTAAAAATAGGAAAATTAGCCAGGCATGGTGGTGCACACCTGTAGTCCTGGCTACTGGGGAGGCTGAGGCAGGAGGATCGCTTGAGCCCAGGAGTTTGAGGTTGCAGTGAGCTAGGCTGATGCCACTGCACTCTAGCCCTGGCGAAAGAGCAAGACCCTATCTCAAAAAAAACAAAGCAAAACAAGCTGTAGGATTTATAATTTAACTGGCTGGCAGACTGCATGGAGACCTCATTTAGGAAGAGTCCCAACATTCCAGATCCCAGTATTGTTCACATAAAGGTCTGAATTAAAGATCCTCTCTAGGCATTGCTATAGATCAACATCTTACAAAGGTTTTTTGCCTATGGAATAATAGCTCTGTGGGATTTTAATAGGTGTTCCAAGGGAAATAATTTCTGTGGTTCAAACGTGAGGGACATACTAGCTAAATAAATTTAACAGGGTTTTTTTTCCCCTTGCAGGACTACTGTTATGGATTGAAAGTTTATGTCACTACCAAAATTTGTATGTTTAAATCCTAAACCTCAATGTGATGGTTTAGGAGGTTGGGCCTTTGCGAGTGATTAGGTCATATGGGTGGAGCCCCCATAAATGGCATTCGTGCCCATATGAAAGAGGCTCTGGAGAGCTCTCTCGCCCTTTCTGCTGTGTGAAGATACAACCAGAAGTCTGCATCCTTCACCAGAACCATGCTAGCACCCTGATCTTGGACTTCCAACCTTTAGCATTGTGAGAAGTGAATTTCTGTTGTTTATAAGCCACCCAATCTATGGTCCTTTGTTATAGTAGGTCAAACTCAGACAGCTGTTCAGAGCCTTCAGCACGCTGATGTGCACTGAGATCCCCAATTATCGTTCCATGGGATCATTTTTCCTTGGCCCGTGCTGTGGGACCGTTCTGTTTCCCACTCTTTGGGGAGGTGGGCACATTGTATATACCGTGTGGACCCTCTTGGCAGACACTGGTGCCCGGTGGGGACAGACCAAATCAGCAGCCTTCTTTTGAAAATGGGCCAGAGGTAGGCTTATTCTTGTCCGTATGCCAGCCTGGTTATACTAGCATGGAGGCCCGTTCGGGGTGCCGTGGGGATGCAGAGGAGGGAGATTAACTCTCTTTGGGGAGGTCAGGGAAGGCCACACTTGGGAGGTCATGTTTGCACTGGGTTTTTAAGGATGAATAAGATTGTATAAAGCAAGTGAGGGCATGAAGGGGCATTCCAGACACAGAAAAGAGCAGGTGCAAAGATCCTGAGGCATGAAAAAGCACAGTGCGTTTGAGACAAGTGAGAAACTCAGTGTGCTTAGAGAGGAGTGTGCTTGGGGTAGCATGTCAGGAAACAAAAGGGAATAGGCTCAAATCAAACTGTGAAGGGCCTTGGGTGTCAGGCCAAGGTTTGATTTCTGGGCAAGAGGAGCTAAAAGAGCATTTAAAAAATGATTGCTAATTAATTAGAATTGGTGATGTAGGTATATGCACCATAGACCAAATGGTAGACAGAGTAAACAATGAACAAGAAGCCTTCCTCCCTATTTGTTCTCAGCCCTCAGAAACATTTCCCTCTACAGAACCAAATATTGCAATATTGTCATCCTTCCGGAGGGATCCTCTGTATGTAGAAGCGTAGATGTCTATGTGTGTATATCCTTAAAAACATCTCACAAATAGCAGCATTCTAATCACACTGTTTAGCACTTTGCTTTTTTCACTTAACAATATATCTTGGAGATTGTTTCATATCCGTACATAAAGAGCTGCCTCATTCTTTTTTAACAGCCATAAAAATTCCCATTGTATGAACGTATTGCAATTTGTTGAAGCAGTCCCCTCTTGATGGACATTCAGGCTGTCTCCAATCTTCTGTTATTATAAGCCACGCTGCATTGAATAGCCTTGTATATCCAACTTTGCATACATAGATGCAAGTGTGTCTGCCAGTACATTTTAGAGCAGTGGAATTTATGGGTCAATGGGCATGTGCATCAAAAATTGTGAGAGAGGCCGGGTGCGGTGTCTCACGCCTGTAATCCTAGCTCTCTGGGAGGCCGAGGCGGGCAGATTGTTTGAGCTCAGGAGTTCGAGACCAGCCTGAGCAAGAGCGAGACCCCGTAATCGGACAACTAAAAATATATAGAAAAAATTAGCCGCGCATGGTGGTGCATGCCTGTAGTCCCAACTACTCGGGAGGCTGAGGCAGAAGGATCACTTGAGCCCAGGAGTTTGAGGTTGCTGTGAGCTAGGCTGACGCCACGGCACTCACTCTAGCCAGGGCAACAAAGTGAGACTCTGTCTCAAAAAAAAAAAAAAAAAATTGTGAGAGAGAGTGCTGAATTGCCACCCATGGAAACTGTGACAATGCACACTCCCACCAACCTTTGGGACTGCTGGTTTTTCCACACTCTGGTCAGCACAGTGTGTGATCAAACATTGCGATCTTTGTCCATCCGATAGGTTATAAAAATGGTATTGCGTGGCGGTTTTAATGAGCATTTACTTTTCGTTAAAATGAAGGCTGAGCATCTCTTTGTATGTTTAGAGGTTATTTAAGTTTCCTACTCTGTGATCTGCCTGTTCACATCCTTTGCCCATTTTTTATTGGACTGTTGGCCTTTTTTTCTTATCGAATTATCAGAATACTAGTATAGTGTCTATAAATCCTACCTGTTGGTAGGTTTCCTACCGCCCATGACCCATTCTGTAGGTATCCATCCCAGCAGAGGCAGCATGGTATACAAACATCCCTCCTCTGGGGCGAGGCAGCAGCGGCAGTGGCCAGGAGATGGCAGAGGTCAGGAGAACGGCAGTTCTGGTTGGCTCTTCCTCCACGGAGACGTCACTAATGGGATGGAGCCCTTCTACTCCTTGGCAGAGGAGCAGACCCTCCCAGAAGCCTCTGAGTGGGGAAGGGCTTCCCCTCTCTGTTCCCCACCAGCTCTCTTCTCCCTGGTTCAATACCACCCCCTTCCCATGCCCCAGGAGTCCTCTTTGCTCCGCTTCCCTTTCCTAATATTAGCACAGGCGCAGCCCTGCCCCCCGTCACAGGCAGTGATTATATAGCAAATTAACCACAAGCTGTTCGGTCCTCGTCCGGTGGCAGTTGGGAAGATGCTACTCTGAGTAATGACTTGTGTAGTTGATGCTCTCATCTGTAATTTGCATGTGCAATAAACACAGAAATAAAAACCCGATCCATATGAAAAAAGGGACCAAGTAGAAGGAACTGGGGTGGGAGGAAGAAATCATGAATTTTGTGGACTGCATCTTACAGTCTGGCTTCAATTTCCTCTTGAGTAATGCAGTCATTGCCTACGTTTGATTGATGGCTGTGTTTGGTTAAAGGACGAAGGCAGACAGAGAGTCAGAGAGCAGGGCTTGAATCCTGGCTCCTTAAAGGGTATCTTTGAGAATGGAGACAGTTATTTTCTGAGCCTCAGTTTCTTTATCTATGAAATGGGAATAATAATATTTATCTCTAACCAGAGCCTGGATTCTGAAACATGGTAAATTCATAGCAAATGTTATTTTTCTTTCCTCCCTCCCTCCTTCTCTTCCTTCCTTCTTTCTATCGGATCTGGTAGGAGTTTTTAAAATTAAACTTTATTTTGAGATAATTGTTGAATCATATGCAGTCTTAAAGAATTATAGAAGTCCTGTGTATCCTTTACCCATATTGCTCTGTTGGTAATATCTTATAAAACTATAACGCAATATCACAACCAGGCTATTGACATTGATATAATCCATAGATCTTATTAATACTTTCCCAGTTTTGTGTATTTGATTATATACTTTATTACACGTGTGGGTTTGTGTGTCCCCATCACAGTCAAGATACATAACAGTTCTGTCACCACAAGGGTCTCTCACGTTGCTCTTTAATATCCCCACCCACCCCCTGCCCCCCAGCCTCCGTTAATGGAAGAATATTCTCCATTTCCCAACTTTTGTCTTTTCAAAAATCCTGTATAAGTGGAATCATACAGTTGCAACCTTTTGGGTTTGGCTTTGTTTACTCAGCATAATTCCTTGAAGCTTCATCAAGGTTGTGTGTCTCAATAATTCATTCCTTCTTATTGCCAAGTACTATGCCATGGCATGAATATACCAGAGTTTGTTTAACCGTTTATCTGTTGAAGGACATCTGGGCTGTTTCCAGTTTTTGGCTGTTACTAATAAAGCTGCTATGAACATTCATGCACAAGCTTTTATACAGTTTCACTTATGTGTGAACATAAATTTTCATTTCCCTGGGATAAATATCCAAGAGTGAAATTTCTGGGTCATATGGTAACTGTATGTTTAGTTTTTATATGTTTTTCAGAGTGGATGTGCCATCTTATGTTCCCACAGATAATATATCAGTGGTCCAGTTTCTTGACATCTTTGCCAGTATTTGGTATTGCCACTATTTTTTATTTTAGTCATTCTTACAGGTATGTAGTGATATCTTATTGGGGTTTAAATTTGTGTTTTCCTAATGGCTAATGATATTGAACAGCTTTTCATGTGCTTATTTGTCACCTGTATGTCCTCTTTGGGGAAATATCTCTTTGTGTCTTTTGCCCATTTTCTAATTGGATTGCTTACTTTTTTACTGTTGATGTTTTTTATTTTTTTGTGCAGTCTCTCTCTTTTTTAAATAACAGCTTTATTGAGATATAATTTACATACCATAAAGTTCACCCTTTTAAAGTATACGACTGAGTGGTTTTTAGTGTATTCACAAAGTTGTGCATTCTATCATCACTGTCTAATTTGAAAACATTTCATCACTCCAGAATGAAACACCATACCCATTAGCAGTCGCTTCCCCGTCTCCTGTTCCCCCAGTCCCTGGCAACAACTAATCTATTTTCTGTCTCTATGGATTTGCCTGTTCTGGACATCTCATATAAATGGAATCATGCAATATATGACCTTTTATATCTGGCTTTTTTCACAGAGCAAAATGTTTTCAAGTTTCATCCACATCGTAGCACGTTTCAGAACTCTATCCCTTTTTATGGGCAAATAATATTCTATTATGTGGCTATATCACATTTTGTTTATTCATCACTGGATAGACATTTGTGTGGTTTCCACTTTTGGGCTATTATGAATAATGCTGCTATGAACATTTATGTTCACATTTTTGTGTTTTCAATTCTGTTATGTATATACCTAGAAATGGAATTACTGAGTCTTATGGGAACTCTATGTTTTGAGGAACTGACAAACTGTTTTCCGAAGTGGCCACACTATTTTACATTCCCATCGGTAATGTATGAGGGTTCCAATTTCTTCACAGTCTTGCTAACGTTTGTTATTGTTTATATTTTTGATTATAGCCATCCCAGTGGGATGAAGTGATATCGCATTGTAGTTTTGATTTCCATGTCCTTAGTGACTACGAATATCGAACATCTTTTCATGTGCTTATTGGCCATTTGTATATATCAGAGAAATGTCTATTCAAATTCCTTGTCCATTTTCAAATCAGCTTATTTCACATTTTTTTTTGTCAATTTGTAAGAGTTCTTTATACATTCTAGGTACAAGTCCCTTATCAGATATATGATTTGCTAATCTTTTCTCCCATCCTGTGGCTTTTTTTTTTTTTACTTTATTGATAGTGTCCTTTGGTGCAGAAAAGTTTTCAATTTTTATGAAGTCCAATTTATTTATTTTTTTCTTTTTTTGTTTGTGCTGTTGGTGTTATATCCAAGAAACCATTGCCTAATCCAAAGACACAAAGATTTACTCCTATTCCTCCTAAGACTTTTATGGATTTAGCTCTTACATCTGATTGATTTTGAGTTAATTTTTATATGCTGTGAGATAGGAGTTCAACTTTATTTTTTGGCATATGGATATCCAGTTGTCTTAGTACCATTGTTGAAAAAGACTATTCTTTCCCCACTGAGTTGACCTGGTATCCTTCTTGAAATAAATTGACCATAATGT
This sequence comes from Propithecus coquereli, assembly GCF_000956105.1. NCBI lineage: Eukaryota > Metazoa > Chordata > Mammalia > Primates > Indriidae > Propithecus > Propithecus coquereli. The sequence continues at coordinate 1,823,688 of NW_012149485.1, forward strand.
AAGAGTTTATTTCTGGATTTTTTTTTTTTTTTTTTTTGAGACAGAGTCTCACTCTTTTTGCCCGGGCTAGAGTGAGTGCCGTTGCGTCAGCCTAGCTCACAGCAACCTCAAACTCCTGGGCTCAAGCGATCCTTCTGCCTCAGCCTCCCGAGTAGCTGGGACTACAGGCATGTGCCACCATGCCTGGCTAATTTTTTCTATATATTTTTAGTTGTCCAATTAATTTCTTTCTATTTTTAGTAGAGACGGGGTCTCGCTCTTGCTCAGGCTGGTTTCGAACTCCTGAGCTCAAACAATCCGCCCGCCTTGGCTTCCCAGAGTGCTAGGATTACAGGTGTGAGCCACCACGCCCAGCCTATTTCTGGATTTTGAAATCTATTCCACTGATCTATATTTCTATCTTTATGCCAGCACCACATGTCCTGATTACTGTAGATGTGTAGTAAATTTTGATATTGGGAAATATGATCCCTTCAATTTTGTTCTTCTTTTTCAAGATTGTTTTGTCTATTCTGTCTATTGTTTTTGTCTATTCTTGCATTTTCCATCTATATTTTTAGGATCAGCCTGTTATTTCTGCAAAAAAGTCAACTGAGATTTTGATAGGGATTACACCAATTCTATAGATCAATATGAGGAGTATTGTTATTTTAACAATATTAAGTTTTATATAGATGAACATCAGGTATCTTTTCACTGTAAATCTTTAATTTTCTTAATGACGTTTTATAGTTTTCAGCACATGAGTCTTAAATTTCTTTTGTTAAATTTATTTCTAAGTATTTTATTTTTTTTATGCTATTGTGAATGGCCTTGGTTTTTAAATTTCATTTTTGGATTGTTCCTTTCCAGTGTATAGAAATACAACCAATTTTTCTATATCAACCTTGTATCCTGAAAGATTGCTGAACTTGTTAATTAGTTCTAACAGTTTTTGAGTGAACTCCTTAGGATTTTCTATATATAAGATCATGTAATTTGTGAATAGAGGTAGTTTTACTTCTTCCTTTACAGTATGGATGTCTTTATTTCTTTTTCTTGTCTAATTTCCCGGGCTAAAACTCCAGTACAATGTTTAATAGAAGTGGCAAGAGCAGACATTCTTATTTATCAGGTTGAGGCAGTTCCCTTGATTTGTAATTTGTTAAGTGTTTTTTTTCTTTAATCACAAAAAAGTACTGGATTTTTGTCAAATACTTTTTCTGCATCTATTGAGAGGATCATGTGATTTTCATCCTTTATTCTACTAATAAAGACTATACATTTTATATGGTGTGAGGTAGGGGTCCAATATGGTGTATTATATTGATCAATTTTTGTGTGTTAAGCCAATCTTCTTGTATTTCTAGGATAAATGCCACTTGGTCACAGGTTGTTGAATGTGGCTTGCTAGTATTTTGTTGAGAATTTTTGTGTCTTATTGTTGAACTTTGGGAATTCTTTATATATTTTAGAAACCAGTCCTTTCAGGTTGGGTTTTTTGCTTGCAAGCTAAATTGAGTAAACTCTGGTTAATCCAAGCAAAACCAGGATTTTTTTGGAGCATGTGAGGCCAATATGATCTTTTTAATTTTTTTTTTTTTAAGTAATGGCCTTCCTAACAGGTGTGAAGTAATATCTTGTTGTAGTTTTGGTTTACATTTTCCTGATGATTAATGATGTTGAGCACCTTTTCATATAGTTGTTAGCCATTTGTATGAAATGTCTTTGGCTAAATGTCTATTCAAGTCCTTTGACCATTTTTTTAATCAATCTATTTTTCCTTTTTTTTTCTTTGCTGCCGAGTTGTAGGAGTCCTTATATATTTTGTAAATTAACCCTTTATCAGACATGTGGTTTGAAAACATATTCTACCATTCCATAGGTTGCTTTTTCACTCTATTGGTTGTTTCTTTTGCTGTGCAAAAGTTTTAAAATTTCATGTAGTCCCATTTTTCTATTTTTGCTTTTATTGCTTGTGCTTTTGGTGTCATATGCATGAAAGTATTGCCAAGACCAATGTCATGAAGCTTTACTGCTAAGTTTTCTTCTGGGAGTTTTAGAGTTTCAAGTCTTACATTTAAATATTTAATCCATTTTGAGTTGGTTTTTGTATGGTGTAAGATAGGGGTCCAATTTCATTCTTTGACACATGGATTTCCCATTTCTCCAACACCATTTGTTGAAGAGATTAATCTTTCCTCATTATGTATTCTTAGTGTCCTTGTCAAAGATCTGTTGGTTTCATTTTGAAAAGTTAATACATACACATGGTTAAAACAGTCCAAACAGTTCAAAAAAATATTCATGAAAAAGTAAATCTTGTTTTCATCCTTTATACCAATTCCTAATGTTCACTTCCCAGGGGCAATCAACACAACTAGTTTCTTGTTTATCATTCCACAAGCATGTAGATATGGCTAAGAAAAGCATATTTGTATGTTACATGTATCTTCTTTTTCTTACTATTCTCTATACATCCTCAGCACATTATTTTTCCATTTAACAATAATCTTGGAGATCATTACTTATTACTACATGTTTTGCAGCCATTCCATATTTTTAAATTTCTGCACAGTGTTTCTTTGCATGGATGTACCATAATTTATTTAAGAAAATTTGTAGTGGTGGATATTTAGTATATTCAAAAACTTTTGCTACAAAATGCTTTAATGACTAGCCTTGTACATACATCTTTGCACCCATATTTATCCGTGGAATAAATACCAAAAGTGGACTTGCACATTTAAAATTTGAATACACATCGCCAAAATGCCTTCCAAGGATGAGCATATATTCACCAAAACACTGTCTGTTAGTGTCTGTTTCTCCCACTCTCACTGATGGCATGTTATTAAACATTTTGATCTTTGCCCATGTGATTGATAAAGAGAGGTTTTTAGTTGTGGTTTTAATTTGTAACTGAGTGAGGTTGACCATTCTTTCATGTGTTTAACAGCAATTTGGATTTCTTTTTCTGGGAACACTCTGTTCATGTTTTTCACCCCAGTTTTCTGTTTTTTCCCTTAATTGATTTTAATCTCTTTCATGTAATGGAGAAATGAGTCCTCTGTCTATTTCATATTGCCTGTGTTTTTTCCCCTGAGTTTTTCACTCTCTTTTCCCCCCATTTGCCATGCAGAGACCTAAAATTTTAAAATGTAATTATATCTCTCAACATTTTTTTATTCAGTAGCTTCTGGATCTTGTGTCCAGAAGGTGAAGCCGTTTTCTGTCCTGAAATTCCAAAAAATTATTTCATATTTTCTTTTAGTACTATTCTGCTTTCATTTTTTATGTTTAAACTTTTTGGAGCAGAAGAACGGGATCCATTTGTACTCACCATCAACTTGGTACTAACTGATCAACACTAGGTTGATCACATGGCAGAAATACTCTCTAGGGATTAGGGGGATGGGGGGGCAAATCTACAACTAAAGGACACGGGGAGCACTAAAGGGAGGGAAGGGCATGCCTTTAACCCGCCTTTGGGTGAGGCAAAGACATAAAGTGTAACTATAATGTTTGTACCCTCACAAAACCCTGGAATAAAAAAAAAAAAAGACTACAAATTACAAAAACAAAAACAAAAACAAAAACTTTTTGATACATCTGGAATTTATTTTGGTATGAGGAATGAGGAAGGGATCCACCTGCTATTTTTCCAAATGCCTAGCCAGTTTTACAATTGAGTAACCCTAGAATGGGTTATTTCTAAAGATGGCTTAAGTCTATTTTATAATCCCAGGGGCTACAGGAAGTGGGCATGGGGTCATTCAGTACCAGGAGGTGTGACTCACACTAGTGCCTTTTTGCAGAGTGATTCTGGGAAGTTAGTCTAGGGACAGGTTGCTGCAAAGTGTCCTTAGGTTTTAATAATAGATAAAGCAGGACCATCAGAAAATAGTGTGGAAGGACAATATTGTTTAGAACTCTGCAGAATTGCTCTTTCAAAGTTATATTGTAGAGATATGCCCTTGATTTCTTCTGTGGATGCTACAAGAAACAGTCTTATGGAATTCTCTGGATGCCTTATTACCCAAAGAGTTGTTTTGAGGGCATTGTTTTAACACAGTAGTGCTCAACTATGTTTAAAGTTTTAATTTTGTTTTGAAAAAAATGTACATCACTTATTTGCAAGATATATCACAATTAAATTTTACAGTTAAAAAAGATACACAACAGAAAGCAAACTACTGGTTATCTATAAATAAAAAGAGGCACAGTTTCACCATTATAACATTTAAAAAAATATAGTGTGAAGAGTGAGCACCTTGTGGTACGTCATGTTTGACAGATTCCTGGGGGATCTTGTTCCCATCACAGGATGTTGCTCATCAGGTGGGGTTACTCAATGTAATGCAATGTAATACATTTGAATTTCAGAGAAAAAAGAATATAATTTTAGTATAAGTATGTCCCAAATATTGCATGGGGTATATTTATATTAAAATATTCTTCATTTTTTAAATCTAAAATTCAAATTTAACTGGGATCCTAAATTTTTATTTGTTAACAATGCTACTTCCTCAGGGGACATTTGGCATTGTCTGGAGACACTTTTGATTGTTAAAACTTGAGGAGGGTTTGTTACTACCATCTAGAAGGTAGAGACCAGGGATGCTGCTAAACATCCTACAATTTACAGGCAGTCTCCAAACAAATTGTTTAGCCCAAAATGTCAGTAGTGTAGTGGTTGAGAAACCCTGGTTTAACATATTTCTCATAGTCTCCCATGAAGACCTCTCTAGTACAAAATTTCCTTTAGAATAAAATTCGAAGAGGCCCTAAGATTTCCCCAAGGAACTGGGCTTTTTTTTTTGGAAAATTCTTATATTAATAACAGCAAGAAAAGAACTAAATAATTGATTTTATTTCCCTTTTCACTTTGACTATTAGGAAACTCGGACCGTATTAAAAGCCAAAGCATAAAGACTGTGTGGGCTCTTCCATGCTACATATATAGTTTTTCCTTTTGATTTTGACATTTAAGCCTCATTTGCATTTCCCTGGTCCTAATTCTTTTCTTTATTCATTTTTCACCATTTCTTGTACATCACTCACATCCCTTATGGGATAAGGTGGGACACACACACAAATAGATACATTCGCATAAATATTTAAACATGCATTTTACCATACATTTGACATGGCCTTACTGTGTCCTTGGGAACCATGCAAAAAGTGGAGACTGTCCAGTTCCTTCCCTAACATCCTAAAGATCTCAGGAAATGCCTTTGCTTTCTGTTTACCTTCAGGGCCCAGACCTTAGAACACCTGAGGGGGTTGAATGGCCCTTGAAAACCAGAGCTGCCATGAGACTGGACTTCGGGCACGGGGAGAAGGGACATTAGCTTTCTCTAACTTGATCTTGGGAGGCAACGGAAGTCCTTCCTGCTGCCCGGAAAGTGAGGGTCACTCTGCAGAGGCCAAGCAGGCAGGGCCGTGCGAGGCACTGTGGCGGCCCACGCAGACACACACTGGGAATGAACGAGATTGCATCTTCCCCCGGACCAGCGAGATTCTATAAACATAATCAAAATGTAATAGAAACTTTTTGGAAATGCTGTTATGAGGAGAAAGCATCAATCTTGATGGAACTCCGCTCAACAGGCTTTGCGGAGCTAATCAATCATGGTCAGGACTCGGCCTCCCCATCTGTCTGCGCTGGGGACCGAGCGGAGCTGGCTCACTCCCCGGCTGGGGCTGCGTCCCCTCACCAGGCAATCCATCATGCTGCAGGGGCATGGCGGGAGGGGAATAATAGCACGCTAATAAACTAGGGGCTTTTTTCATTCCCAACTAATTTTTAGTAAATGAGCCCAATCCAGACAGAGCAGGAAAAGAGCCTGAGGAGATGGTGCTTCCGAGATGCGCCTGGCTGGCTGGGGACAATGGCTCACAGCCCAGCGGAAAGCAAAGAGCCTCCCTGGTCTAGGGCAGACTCCCCGTGCTCAGTGGAGGGAGGAACTGGCCGGGCGGGGAGGCCGGGGAAGGCGAGTCCGGAACAACTTCCGGGCCCGTGGCCGGGACTTCCGGGTCTGGCTCCTGAAGTGGATGCCAAGGACACGGCCGCAATAGCTGGGTCTGGTTTGGAACTCGCGAGTGAACAGGAATGTGGCTTACTGGGGAAGCTTGAAGTCAGAGTATTAGGTCCAAGCAATGGGCCGAGGGCTGATAACAAGAAATGAGCCCAGGGGTCAGATGCCAAGGGGAAGAATGAGGAGTAGAGAGCAAGGGGGCTCAGGACAGAGGCTGTGAATCATTAAAGGTGGGTGGGGCCCATTTTCGTGGGGGCGGTGAACATTCCAGGTTACAGAGCAGGACAGGGCTCAGACGGGGATATTCTTAGAGAAGTCTGTGATTGGAGGGACCCTGTGAGTTTTTACTTACCCTTGTATCTCCAGCACTTTGCTTAATGCATCGTTCAGGGTAGGCGTTCGTAAATATTAAATGAATATATGAATGAGAATTGTCCCCGAGTTAGTAGATTTTGAAGATCTAGTCTTATAACCTCCTTAAATTCTTCAACTTCAGGTTCCTATCCTGAATTCCATCACAGATTCAGTCTCTGGTTTTCTCCCACCCAGGACTCTATCTTGGACAGGGACAGAGGGACAGCTTTGGAGAAGGTGAATGTGTTTGTCATCTATTGCTGTGTAATAAATTACCCTAAAACTAAGTGGCTTTAAACAACAATAAACGTATATTACTTCTCACAGTTGCTGTGGTCAAGGGTTCAGGAGCTGTTTTCTGTGGACTGTTCCCAGGCCTGGTCAGTCTTTCTGGAGGTATGGTCATCAGCTCTGCACCAGGAATTTGTAGATGGCTGCGAATTTTTTGATAGTCCCCTCACCAAGAAGCGGGTGCCGTTTCCTCTCTCCTTGACTCTGGGCTGCCCTGCAAATGTTTTGACCAATAAGGGTATGGGAGAAATGATGCCATGCCAGTTATGGGCCTCATTTTTGAAAGGATTGGCAGTTTCACTTTGGTGTCTTGTAGGCTGAGCTGCTGTGTGGGAAGTCTGACCACGTTGCTGGACACATAGACAGGCCCAAAATCTATGTGGAGAGGGGGAGGCATTCAGCTGAGCCTAGACTTCTAGTTCCTGCCAAGATCCGGACATGTGAGTGATGCTATCTTGGACACTTCGGCCCAGCCTAGCTACTGGCTAAATGCCACCAAATGAGCATAGTCAATGCCACCTAGAGGAGAAAAATGGCCTAGATGAATTCTGCTGCAAAATCATGAGACATAATATTAATAAAATCATTGTTATTTTAAACCATTACTAATTGGGATAGTTTGTTTTGCACCAAAAGATAATTGGAACACCCAGAATTCAAAGCAAGATTGTAGATCGTGTCTGGTCCAAGTGCACATTCTGTGTTTGAATCCTTTCTGTGATTATTTTTCCTAGATGTCATTCAGTTTTGTTCAAATGCCCTGAGGGGTAGGTTAATTATTGCTTCTGGAGTTATTACCCCCTTTGACAGTGGAATGATTATGGCTCTCCTTCCTTCTTCCTTCTCTTCCTCCATCCTCTTTTCTCCTTGGATCTCTCCTTCATTTTTTTCCTTCCTGAATATTTATTGGAGAGAGGATAAGAGAATGGTTCCCAGAGGAGATAATGCCTGAGCTGGGTCTTGGCTGGAGTGAGGAGTTGAGCAGCACATTGGAAAGAGCTTGTTCTAGGCAGAGCATGTGCAAAGGCAGGGCAGGTGTTGAGAGTACATGGTGTGGGGCAGGTGGTAATGGTGGCACTTGAAATGAGAGGAGAGGGAGTTGTGACCATATCATGACAGTCCTTAATGCCACTCAGGAGTTTAGGCTTTATGGCCAGTCTGGGAAGCCCAAGATTCCCCTTTCAGAAGCCACTCTCTGGACACTGCAGGGGTGTCAGTATGGTAGCAGGAGGCCAGTTCAGAGGTTGGTCACATGAAAGGTGGTGGCAGCTTGGACTGGGGTGAAGCTGGAGGGGTTGCAGGAAAGTGGGTGGTTTGGGAAGTGCCATGTGTGTTTACTGTATTACTTGAGTATATGTACTTCTGTTATGAAGGACAAGAAAAACAAACAGGATGGACGAACCTCCTAAGAAGTGTTCAGCGTAGATGGTACATAAGCTAGGAGCTTATGAGATAGAGGCAAAACTTAGAGGATGTGTTGAGTATACATAATGAGTAAGCTTGTGAGACTTGGGCAGAATTCATAAGGTGTGTTAAATATGGACAGTAAGAATGTTAGTGACTTGCTAATCATAGATTAAATGGCTTATATGGGAAAACAAACAATAAACAGAAACAGAAATACTTTAAATAGAAATGAATAGAAAGACCAAGTCTTGATAGTGTCACATCTGATCTGACAGCTAGGTAGGTCATCCTTAAACTGGCCATCCACTGGTGTCACCAACCCTGGTCTCATTCTGGCCCCACATATATTACATTTAAGAAATGCAGATAAAGCTGATGGCTGTTTGGCAGGCTTGTGGTTAAACTACAGCAGTGGCCAGGTGTACATATTTGCCTCAGTCTCTCCAACAGAGTATGTGTGTCATTGGCCCGAGGCACCTTCTGTCTGTTGGACACCCTCTTGCTCAAGCCTCAACTCTGGTCCTCTGAACCACACATCAGTAGGGAAGGCTGATGTGACAGAGAGGGGATAGGGGGACAGGACATATGAACATTGTGTACCTCAGGGTTCCAGGGTCAATTGGGCCTTCCACTTACTTGTACCCCATCCTAAATGTGCCAGCCAACCTCACCTTTTTTTCTTTGTTTTAATTGGTTTAAGGAATAGCGTGAGTTGAGCATCTCAATTTAGTCTGTGAGCCTTTTGTTCCATGGCCTCCGATTTAGTTGCCTGATGGTGTTCTTAGGGGCCACCATTGCATCACAGAATGAAGACTTGCCAAGACCTGCTGACGGATTGATGTGGAGGGGGAGTACTTAGAAGGAGAGAGAGAGCCCCAGGTGATATCCAGGTTCTTGGCATCTGAATGAGTGGAAGGGCAATTGTCAGAAGGAACTGGCTTAGGGAGATCGTGATAGGTTCTATATCAGTTATCTATTGCTGTATTATAATATTATTAGAAATTTAGTAGTTTAAAATGACACGCATTTATTATCTTGGAGTTCCTCTGGGTCAGGAATCTGGGCATGGCTTAGCTGGGTCCTCACAAAACTGCAATCAAGGTATTGGTTAGGGCTTTGGTCTCATCTGAAGCTTGACCAGAGATGGATCCACTTCCAGACTCATGTGTTTGTTGGCAGCATTCAGTTCTTTGCAGAACACTAGACTGAGGGCTTAGTTTCTTGCTGGCTCCTTTGTTGGCTGTCATCCCCAGGTTGCTTTAATTCCTCGACATGTGGCCCTCTCTGTAGGCAACACATAACATGGCAGCCTTGTCCTTCAAATCTCATAAGGGAAAGAGTCTCTTAGCAAGATTGGCATTACAAGCTGATATAATATAGTCACCTGCATGCAATCACATACATACGATTACCTTTGCAGAATCCTGTTGGTTAGAAGCAAGACAGAGGTCCTGCCCACAGTCAAGGGGAGAGGATCATACAATGGCCTGAACACGAAAAGGTAGGGACCATGGGGCCGCCCTAGAGTCTGTGGACCACACATTCAGTTGTGTGGGAGGAGCCTGGGGTCTCACTGCTCTGTGTCTTTGGGGGCACATGGCCAACCTCTCTCTCCTATGATGTGGGTGGCTGTGGGCAGTTAGAGAGCTTAATCTGGGACATAGACATTGACAAATGTAGTCTGAAAAACACGCCCCCCACCAAAGATATCCACATCAAATCTCTGGAACCTGTGAATGTGACCTTATTTGGAGAAAAGATCTTTGCAGATGTTATTAAGTCAAGGATCTTGACAGGAGATCATTCTGGAATATCCAGGTGTGCCCTAAATTCAATGACAAGTGTCCTTATAAGAGACACTCAGAGGAGAGGCACACAGAAGAGGAGACATCATGTGAGGAAGAAAATAGAGCTCAGAGTGATGCAACGACAAGCTCAGGAATTCCAGGAGCTGGAGAAGGCAAGGAACAGATTGTCCCCTACAGCCTCTGGAGTCTCCCCTAAAGCCTGCCAACACCTTGGCTTCAGACTTCTGGCCTCCATAACTCTGAGAGAATATATTTCTGTTTTAAACCACCAGGTTGTGGCATTTTGTTACGATAGCCACAGGAAACTGATACGACAAATTACAGGAGATCGGAGCTCTGGTCTGGGCACCAGGAGGTCCCAAGTCTGGTCCCTGCTTGTCCCCTTTGGGACTGAGTTTCCCCATGTGTACAATGGAGTGTTGGACCAGATGACTGTTAGGGACTCAAGGAGGCTCCAAAGCCTTGACTTCTTGGATGTAGAGCTGGGTGGTACGGAAGGCCTCTGGCACTCAGGGTGAGAGAAGCCACCACGCCCCACGGGCCACCATGGAGACTCTGTCGCCTTTTCCTGGATGGTACCCATCAGGCAGTGTGGTATTGAGACCTCTAGAGGTTCGGAGCCCTGAGAGAGGGAAGTGCTTCTGTCCGTATGCAGTTCAGAATAAAAACAACAATGAACTCCAAACCACAAAGCTTACATGCATATTGAAACTAAAATAGCTTTTTAATAGTCTTTTTTTATTATGCAATTATGGATAAAGTCATCGAGGCTATTTTCTACTTGATCTGAGCACCCGAAGTATATGCTCGTTTTGCCTCGGGTAAGCCACAGGCTGCTGGGGTGGGGGCTTCCACCCTAACCTCTGACCCCCACATTCCATCAGTAAATCCTGTTGGCTCTGTCCCTGCCACTTCTGACCCCACTACAGCCACCACCGTGGTCCAAAGCGCCTTTGTCTCTTGCCTGGATTATTTCACTAGCTCCTGGCTGTCTCCCTGCCTCAGCCTTGGCCCCTTCCGGGTGTTCTCTGCATAGCAGGGTCCCCCGAAGAGTCCTATTAGGACAGAGGCGGAGCAAGTCAGTCTGCTTCCTGGCCTCAAATGCCTCCGCATCCAACTCACAGAAACCCAAAGTCCTTTTTTTTTTCAAAAGAAAACTTTAATAGAGTTTATTGTTTAGAGATGTTTTAGGTTTGTAGAAAGATTGAGTGGAAAATACAGAGTTCTCAAATACTTACTTTTCCACTTTCTCTTCCGGCATCTGCTGTCATGAACATCTTGCATTAGTGTAGTGCATTTGTTATGATGGAGAAACCAATATTGACATATTATTATTCACTAAACTCCATAGTTTACGTTAGGGCTTACTCTTTGTCTTGTGCATTATGTAGCTTTTGACCAATGTACAATGACATGTAGCTACCAGGACAATATCATACCAAAGAGTTTCCTAAAAATCCCCTGAGCTCCACCTATTCACCCCTCCCTCTCTCCCCTGAACCCCTGGCAACCACTGATTTTTTTTTTTTTTTTTTTTTTACTGTCTCTAAAGTTTTGCCTTTTCCAGAATGTCACATAGTTGGCATCATACAGTATGTAGCCTTTTCAGATTGGCTTCTTTCACTTAGCAATATACATTTAAGACTTCACATCCCAAAGTCTGTTTCATTGGCCCTAAAGCTCTTGGTGAGCTCTTCTCCACTATTTTTGACCTCAGTTCCTCCCCCCATTTCCTTGCTCACTCTGCTCCAGCCGTGCTGACTTCCTTGTTGTTCCTTGACCATGCCAGGCACGTTTCTTGCCTCTGGGTCTTTACACTTGCTGTTCCCTCTGCCAGGAATGCTGTTCCCTCAATATTTGCATGACTGATTCTCTCATCTCCTTCAAGTCTCTGCTTAAATGCCACCTCCACAGAGAGGTCCTCCTGGAGCACCTTAGGTAGCAACCTGACCAATATAAAACAGCTGCCCCAATCCCTATGACTCTATTATTCTCTACAGAATGTCCCCTTACCGTATAGTACATAATTTATCTTTGAATTTTATTACTGTCTTTCCTCCTGCATTAGACTGGAAGCTCCATGAAGGGCAGGGATTTTTGCCTGTTTTATTCACTGACATATATCTCTAGGGCCTGGCACCCCCTTGGGGAAGGGAGACAGATGAGAATCTGATTGGACCTCCATGTTTGGGGGACAGGTGGATGGTGGCCCCATTAGCTAAGGCTGAGCACCACAATTTTGAGATCAGTTGGGGCAGTGATGTGGGAGAGAAAAGGGTCAGGAGACAGATTTTGAAAGGAAGAGGAAAACTCTTGGTTCCAAAATAGCAGCGTTTTCCTCTGGCCTTGCTTTTCTCTATGTGTTTACCTGTAACTTCTTCCAACTTCTGCTGGGGACAGAGAGAAGGGGAGGATGGGAATCCTCCAGGGGCTCGGGCTGCTGCTCAGCTCGCAATGTAGCCTGACAAATCAAGTGGGTAAAACCCATTAATTAGCAGTTTTGGAAACAGTTGCAAAGTTAATTATTCCGTTTTCTGATGAAAGAAAGCTAATTTTTGGCATTTACTCTGACAGTGACATGAACTAACATTTTTCGAGTTGACATCCCTCAAGATAAATGATGCTGTGAGGCATTTGTGCAAACATCCTGACCCAAACCTCACTGCCGAAGACTGTCTGCAATGGGTGCCTTTGCTGCGGCGTTTTGCCCTGCAAATTTGGGGGGTGGGCGAGCCCAGGAAGGTGCTTATCTGGGGTGGGGTGAAGAGGAGGGAGCTCGTAATATACAGACAAGACTCGAAGCCCAAGAGAACATTTGCATATTCAGGAGGTTTTGCTGTAAGGGAGGGAGCGGGAAGTGCATTAACATCTCTGCCTGTCTGTCTGTCTGTCTGGTTGTGATGAGATGCATACCCTAGAGGCACCTGGTTGTTCCAAGTGGTTGCTTCAAAATTAAGATGTTCTCCCCAGACTTTGGTTTTGAATAATGGCTCCTACATGCAACTGTCTGCTTCACACCTCCACTTGGTGTCTTATGGGCATCTCAAACTCACTGTGTCTCAAAGGCTCCCAGAGTCCCCAGTGCCCGCCATGTTTGCCTCCCGTAAGTCTCCGTCATTCAAGGCAATGACACCATTATCCAACCAAATGCTCGAGCTAGGACCATAGCCATCATCGCTGATACTTGCCTTTCCTTCACCCATTGCTGACATCCAGTTCATCAGCAAGATCTGCCAGGGCTACCTCCGAAACAGATCTCAGATCTGTCCTCTCCTTTTGGCATCTCCCACCACTACCCTAGTATAAATGACCATCATTCCTTCAGATTCAGTGCTGTCCTGAAGAAACACAATGAGAGCCACACCTGGCAGTTTACATTTTCTTGTGGCTACACTGAAAAAGTAAAAAGAAACAAATGAATTTAATTTTAATAATCTATTTTATTTAACCCGATATATTCAAACTGTTTTCATTTTAACATAATAAATACAAACCATTATCGAGATGCTTTACATTCTTTTTCTTTTTTTGTCCTACGTCTCCAAATCCAGTGTGCATTTGACGTTTACAGCACATTTCAAATTGGATGCTAAAGTTTCATGGGAAACACTTGATCTGTGTTTAGATTTCAGAAAATTTACGGTTGGAAAAAGTAGAATCATATACCCTAAGTTGCTCCAGACATACCGAAACATTTTTAAAAAGCTGAATCAAGCATTTGATTTTATTTAAATAAAATAAAATATTCAGTTCCCCCATCGCACAAGCCACATTTCAGTTGCTCACCCATGGCTGGCAGCTGCTGTATTAGACAGTGTGGTTCAACACCGTCTCCTCTCGCCATCTTGCCTCTTTTCAACCCATTCTCCATGGAGCAGCCAGAGAGATTTTTATCTTCAATATGCAAATTAGACCATGCCATTTCCGGTCAGACCCAGGATGAAAACAGAAACTCCTTCCTGTAGTCTACAGGGCCTTGCGTGATCTGGTCCCTGCGTACGTCACCCAACTACCTCGTGCCACTCTCTGTCAGTGCAGCCAGCAGCCTTCGCTTGGCTTTCTTTTAGTTCCTCCAACATGTCATGCCTGGCATTGCTGAGGTGTAAATGGTGAAGCGGGGAGTGAAGAAGGTCCCCAGGTGCCTTGCAGGCCAGGTGGTCCTAGGGGTTCCAGCGAGCTCCTGAGGGTGTGTATGGACCAGGGTCTGCATTAACTCTTCGTGGATGCCTCTCTTTGCCTCTCTAGAACTGAGTTTGATTCGCATGCTCGGGGCAGCATCTCTCTTAACACAGGCAGATTAATTGGAAACAGATGTCAAGTGGTGGGAGTTAAATACAGACATCTCACCAAATGTCAGCCCTTCCCCTGGGCCACGATGGAGTCCTCGTTTCTCATCCTCATCAGGGAATTGGGAAGAAGCCTCTTAGACATGCTGGTGGCATGGCTGACCCTGAGAGTTGTTTAGCCTTTCTCAAAAGTCCTGGGCAAATTATAACTCTGAAAATTGGAACCTACTTGATGAATTTATTTGTGTCAGATGGATACAAACAAAAAATGCTCTCAGGATAGTCGACTTATATGCGTGCTCAGGTGGCTAGGGAAGGACCACAGAACCTTCAGATTGTAAGAAGGAATAGTCTCATCTTCCCACTTCCAAGGGGGTAAAACTGAGGCCTGGAACATGGAAGTGATGTTTCCAAGGTCACTCAGCAGGTTGGTGTCAGAGCTGGGGATGGAACTTAAAGCTGGAACCTATGTTTTTTTTTAGGGATGGGGGTCTTACTATGTTGTCTAGGCTAGACTCAAACTCCTGGGCTCAAGTGATCTTCTTGCTTCAGCCTCCTGAGTAGCTGGGACTACCACACCCAGCCTCAGAAACTGTTTTCTAAAGTGTGAATCTTACGTTGTTTCCTTCCATCCTCCCTGTTGCCTAGAGAATAAACCCCAAGTCCTTGGCAGGGCTGGGAGGTTGTTTACCTTCTCCCCTTCACTTCAGCCTCATCTCCCCATCTCTTCCAGGCTAAGGGACCTCCTTGCATTCCTGAACATCTCTCTCTGATGCCTTTGCCTGTGATGTTTCCTCTGTCTCCCCACTTAACTAGTAAACTCCTATTCACCCTTCAAAACCCAACTGAGACACACCCTCTTCTCAGAAGTGCCCTAAACTTCTAGACAGACTTAGTCTGCCCCTCTTCTGGGATCTCACGGCACTGAGAGATGTCACTGTAATTATGTATTTGTCTGTCCTCCTCTCCCTGCCCCCAAGCCCCTGTGTTTTATTTTATCTTTGCTTCCCTGGAGCTTGGCACAGAGCCTGGCACACAGAAGGCACTCAGTAAATATTGGTGACTGTGACGTTGCCAAAGCCAAGGGACCTGTTTCTTTGCTTTCTTACTTAGCTTTTCGGTAGCATCTGATGCCACTGAACTCTCTCTCCTTCAGATGCTCCTTCCCTTAGCACCCGTGGCTCCCTGCTGCCTGGTTTTCCCTCCCCTCTCTGACTGTTTTGCCTCGCTCTCCTTTTTGGACATCCTTTATAGGCTGTGGGTGTTCAGGGATTTGTCCTGGTCTGCCGCAGGCCTCCCCTGGAAAGCCTTCTCTGTCTGGGTTAGGTGTCGTGGGACTCCAGGTCTTAGCTTATGCTGTTCGCTCTCTCTGGGGCACTCTTCCCTTCATGTCTGGCATGACCAGCTTCTTTTCCACCTTCAGTGTTTCAGCCCAAAGCCTACCCTCTCAGAGAGTCCTGCCCTGACCACCGAGCACCTTCCTGGGGTTGGGCAGTGGGCAGCCTGCAGGAATGGTGGATGGATGGATGGATGGAGGAGTGGGCAGGACCTGGGGCACGGGAGCTGTCTGGAGGTGCTGGCATCTTGAGCCCAAGCGCCAAAGTCTCCAGGATCATCGGCTGGGGGATCCACTCCTCAGTCTAGAGCCAGGCAGGCCCTAGTATTTTTGGGTTATTAACTCCCCTCAGTAAACTTCCAGTGAGTGTGATAAAACACTCAGCAGAATGCAGCAAGAGCTCATAAAAGCAGGATTTAGTGCCATTTTATAGATGTCAGGGCTGACTTCTACACTCAAGCTGGTGTATATTTAAAATTCACGCCTGACTCACTGCCTTTGGGGAGAAGGCCTGAGACCTAGGGGGAGGAGATGACAGGTTCCATGCTCACCCCCCAGGTCTAGCACACCTGGAGTGGACACCAGGGTGTGAGACATCTCAGGAGAGATCAGGCTGAGCCATGCTGAGCCTCAGTCAGCCTCTTTTCAGGAAGCAGCCCACATCTTGGGAGAAGGCCCTGGAGGAAAAAGGAACTGAGTTGCTCGGATCTCTTGGTAGCCAGGACATAAGCTGAGTGCCTGGTTCCATTTGGTCTGGATTTGGGGCTATGGCTATTTCCACGTGGCCAGCTGGGTCATGGAACAGGAAGAACTCAGGGATGCTTATTTGGGCCTTAAACCTAACACATCCTAGAGAATTTTTTTTTTTGGACAGGATAGCTGCTGTTTACCCGGCTCAGCCCTTAGGATGTTGCCTGGGTTTGCGGTGACCTGGCTGGACGTTCATATTCTGATGCCTGTTCGATACCCTCCACCTCTTAATCCTTGATTACCATTTTAAAAATAGCAAGTTTGGATAATTAAAAAGTATTTTTATTCATCACATTACATGAAAGATATAAAACATTGAATATATTATGTTATTAATTATATTTTCACTTTGGAAAGTAGCTATAATAAAATTTATTTAAAGCATCAATTGAAGGTTAATTGGTAGTTAACCTGATATTTTAAAGTTAATTCGCTAATGTGATGGTGATTATTCACTAATAATAATGAAGCAATTCTCATTTTAGGTTCAAGTTTGCAAAGTTTTCCCCCTATTTTGCATTTGATTTTCTTTTTTTTTCTTTGGGACAGAGTCTCACCATGTTGCCTGGGCTAGAGTGCTGTGGCATCAGCCTAGCTCACAGCAACCTCAAACTCCTGGGCTCAAGTGATCCTCTTGCCTCAGCCTCCTGAGTAGCTGGAACTACAGGCATGCGCCACCATGCTGGGCTAATTTTTTCTATATATATTTTTAGTTGTCCAGCCAATTTCTTTTTATTTTTTTAGTAGAGACGGGGTCTCGCTCTTGCTCAGGCTGGTCTCGAACTCCTGAGCTCACACTATCCACTCGCCTTGGCCTCCGAGAGTGCTAGGATTACAGGCGTGAGCCACCATGCCCGGCCTGCATTTGATTTTCTTAAGAGTTGATATCCCAAATGCACAAAAACATCGTGTTGAAAACACAGGGTAGAATTGTCCACTTGCTTTTTTTTTTTTTTTAATGATGCAAGATTTGTTTTTGTAATAGAAATCTAGAACTACTCATCAAGAGAGATGCTTGCATGAATGTTTTGCTTTAATGTTTTGAGGCTGTAGTTTGGAAATAGAAGTTAATTCTTCTTATAAAATAAAATAATAATCAGCCGTAACAGCACTGCAATCACGACTTGGGTTGCAGGGGGTCTTGTGATGCCTATGAAATTACCCACAGTGATCAGATGAAGCATTGGATCACCCTTCAGCATCAAGTCACCGTTTGAGAAGACCTGTTTGCTGTCCTGACCCAGAAGGAGGAAAAGTCCTAGCCTGTCCCAGCAAGCACCCACTCTCCCTGGTGACTGAGAGCTGAGCCCATGCTCCAGCTCATGGTTCTCCACTCAGCTCAGGGCTGATGTGGTCATGACGGCTGTTGGACTTCAGCGCAGCAGTGTGTATCCTCAGCCTGAGAAACTGAACTGCCCCAACACTGATCATCAGTTTACCGTTTCAGTGCTTATTCCCACCTCCTGCCCTGACTTCGAGTGTGTTTTCAATGGACAGCCCTTGTGTCTCTTCTCTTTTCTCTGGAAAGTTGCCTTAGGCTCCCAGAGTCACTTGTCCATGTGAACAGAGAACCAGAACATTCCTAGGAATACAGTCTCTATCCTCACCCTCATTTCCACCCATTCTCCCGTGGGAGCTCTCTTGCCTTGGGGCAGGGCTACTCTGTATAACTCCTGCTCCGCAGGGTCCCCGAACAATAGCCTGAAGCCAGCCTCAGTGGAAATTTTGTCTGGAACCACATCTTGCTTGATTTCTTCCCTTTCTCTGTCCTGTTCCTCTCAGTTTCTCTGGGGAGCCCTTCTCCAATAAATCACTCACACCCAAATCCTTGTCTTAGGGTCTGCGTGTACAGAACCTGACCTGAGACATGAACCTTGATAGATTAGCTGCCTCTGTGGACAGTTCGTGTTGTTTGAGAATCCTATACCCAGCTGTGGGGCAAAGACTGGGGGAAATTGAAGGGCTGGACTTCCAATTACGGAGAAATTTAGACAATAGTGCCTCATGGTTGTGAGTAGGGGCTGTAGTGCCATACAGACCTGTCAATTACATGCTTTTGGTGGCCTTGGAGAGTTTGCTTAACCTCGCTGGGTCTGAGTTTTCTTATCCGCCAAATAGTGACAATGGTAATAGCTACTCCATGGGTTGGTTATGAAGATGAAGAAAGAAGATGCGTGTAAAGTGCTTAGCACAGTGTCTGGCACATGGCAAGTACCCCAGGAGTGCTGGCTGTGATTATTATTTGGCTTGAGCTCCATCTCAAATATGTAATCAGGACGTTAGCCTTATCAGCCACGCTGGGGTGGCCAGGTTTCATTTCTAGGTGGAAAATGTGTCATTAGGAGGGAGAATTCCCTTTCTTCCTTAGGAAAGGGGAACTATTTAAGCAGTGCTTTCTAATGATTGGTCTTGTACCAACAGTGTATGGTAAGACTGATTGATGCCTGAGGAGTATCGTTTGTTAAATATTTTAAATATCACCCTCGCCTGGGGATTTCCTGATGAGTCAAGTTGGGCAGAT
>NW_012149485.1:1843135-1986861 GCF_000956105.1 Propithecus coquereli
CATGAATGGATTATCAAAATTTGGTATATGTTCACAATGGAATATTACTCAATCATAAGAAATGACAGTGATCTAGCACCTCTTACACTTTCCTGATTTGACACATTCTTCAGAGAGTAAGAAGAAAAGATGGAACAGATGGAAGATGGAAACTAACCTGTATCTAGAAACTTTTATGGGCCAGTCATTATCTCATTTAATTCTCCAAATCCTCCAAGATTGGGAATTTTATTCTCATTTTCCAGTTGGAGAAACCAAAATCTGTTAAAATAATTTATGCAGAATCAAGTGACCATGTCGCTGGGCCTGAGGGAGGCTGTCCAGTATCAAGGGGTTACCCTGGCTGTCAGGGGGTGGGGCACAATTGCAACATGAGTCTGTTTTTCCCAAAGTTCCTGTTTGTTCTAGCACCAACAGGTCACCGAAAACATTGAAATTCTGCTGTAAAATTCTGTAGGACACTGGGCAATGAGAATGTAATAAAAATCATGGGAACTTTTAAAGTAACAGTTGGAATTGAGCATCTCAAAATCCCTAGAAGCGCAGGGAATTTGTGCTTGTAGAAAACACCTTCTAGGCTCAATTGCAGCACTTCCAGAAGATTCTAAGGACCTTTCCTCCAGCAGTCATAGCCTCTGTGCCACCAGAGTTAGGTTCTCTTTATTAAATGGCCCATTCATAGGAGCAGCGAATGTCCGTTTTGTTGTTGATTGGTGGCAGTGAGACAGCATGCTGTTCTGGTAGGAAGAGGACCCCAGATCAAACACACTCAGGTTCAGATTCCGACTTAGCCGGTTAATAGTGATGTCCTCCTGGGCAAGGTGCATAACCTCTCTGTTTGTTTCCTTGGTGGCGGAATGTACTTGAATGTCTCATATCATAGGTGCTCAACCGTGCTTTGTCCCCTTCTTAGTTCACACCTCTCTGCTTTGTTGCCTGGTGAAGAAACCTTTGGAGATTCTGTTCAGGGATGGCCTTTCTTGGTCCTCCGCAAACCAAGTTAGCTGATTTTCTGTTTTTCTGCTGTCTCAGCGGAAAACTGTGAATACTTTGATGATGGCACTTGCCACATTGTGTCATCACAATCTGTTTAAAAATCTGTGTCTGCCAGAATGCCTTGGGCTGCAAGTAACAAATAATCACATTCAAGCTGGCTTATTCAATGGGGAAATTAACATGTCAAGGAACAAAAAGCCTAAAGGGGCTAGACTCCATCTCTGAGATTGAGTGGTGCCATCAAAGGGCAGAGAGGAGGTGGTGGTTTCAAAACACAGATGGAATGTTACGTGTTTCCTGGCCCAGGCTACCGAGCTTCTCTTTCTGGAGCTTGCAACGTTTGGAAACCCTGGAGTAGACTGCTATAGTGTCTCTGAGATTGGGACCAACCCATCCCTCCTTTGGTGATTGGCTGTAGCGCCTTCTGATTTTGACCTCCTCATATCTCCCCTGTTGCTGCTTTTGCGCTGGGTGAGGGAGGGCGGTCCATGTTTGGACAGCCTCACACCTGATCAGGAAGTAAAATAAACCAATGCATAAAATATATCACAATCCACACAAACCTCCAGGTTCCAGCAACCTGGGAGGATGCTCAGAAGCAGAAACTTCAATAGGGACAATTACAATCAGAAATCTTTTGCAGAGATTATGGTAGTATTCAGGATCCACTGGCAGAGTCTTCCTCCTCTTTTACTTTCTCTCCTTTTCTCATATCAAGCACACTCTGTGTCTGTCTTACACAGTGGAGACCACCAAGATGAGAAAATGCTGCTTCCTTTCCTTGCTTTTAATTTGGAATGGTGTCTGCTTTTCATAAATTATTTTATTTTATTTCATTTTATTTTTTTAGAGATAGGATCTCACTTTGTCATCCAGGCTAGAGTGCAGTGACACAATCATAGCTCACTGTAACTTCAAACTCCTGGGCTCAAGTGATTCTCCTATCTCAGCCTCTCTAGTAGCTGGGGACTACAGGTGAGTGCAACCACATCTGGCTAATTTTTAAATTTTTTGTGTGTGTAGAGACAGGGTCTCATTATGTTGCCCAGGCTGGTCTCAAACTCCCAGCCTTAAGTGATCCTTCTGCCTTGGCCTTCTGAAGTGCTAGGATTACAGGAGTGAGCCTCCAGCCCAGCCTGTTTTTCATAAATTTGCCCTCACATGCCTCAAGAATCAGATGGTCAGGTGACCAGTTTAGCAGCCAGACAAATCCCAGCTCTGCTACGTACTGGCTGTGGAACCCGACACAATCTACTTAACCTTCTGGAGCCTCACTGCTTCCATCCATCTAATGGGGTAATAATTACAACCACCCCCTAGAGTTGTTATCAGTATGGAATGAGGTCATGTAGGCAATGTGCCTTGGAGAAGACAGCATTTCTAGGAATGCTGATGTCATTCTGCACAAAAAAGGACTCAGCTGTCAAGTAAGTGTGGGAAACCCTGGTTAACCAGGTTTGTGTACTGTAGGACTCCTCAGCACTCTAAACAAGCTCCAAACGATAATGTTCATCGTGACCCTCTAAGAAGATACATGAGCAAGCTGTGCTTCCTGGATATGTCTGACCGTACCATGCTGTTTTGGAGGACGTCTCATGGGACCGTGTCTATTGCCTTGGCTCTGTATTTGGGAAGCCAGCTGTGGCCACCCATGTCCTGTGTAGGTCCATAGCTGGGACTTCCTTGACCTTGAGAGTGGGCTCTTCCATCCGAGGTAGAAGGAAGACCCTATGCTGAGTGAGTGGAGTCCCCCGCTCCTCCTGCATTCTGCAGAGCAGAAGACTTAGCGGTGGCCTCCGCATGCCCACACATACTTCCCACCATGTGCAGGGGTTCACGACACACAAATAGTCTCCAGACAGCCCAGGGCATTTGGCCCAGGGAAACGTACCTGGAGGGTGGTTCTGGGGGGCCCTGCACACGCAAGGCCACCACGCTCTTCTCATACCCAGTGCCTTGCAGCCCCATTTGTTACCAAAAAGAAAGCTGCTCGAAAGTCATCTCTTCTTGACTAGATGAGCAGCAATTTTCTGAATAAAAGGCACATTTGTATGTAACATGCCAAACGCGGTGGCTTACTGAGCAGACTGCCAGGTAGACCGTCCTTAGCTTCCTGGGCTTCCAGTCCGCTGGATGCCAGAGCCAAAAAGGACACCGACAAAGAGGGTGGCTTCAGCCACTTCCCACCCCCAGATTTCAGTTTTCTATCCCCAAAGAAATCAGCAATTGTTCCTGGCTTCAGCAATGTGGCTCCATGTTTCTTTTTGAGGAGGGTTTTGGTCCCAGCTGTCTTTGGCTGTCCTGGTGTGGCTCTTTCTTACAGCAGCTGGACCTGTTGGTGAGGCAGGAAGCCCATGGGGCTGAGCCTTCTGACCTGGGGCATCCCCTGTCCCAGCAGCATGGCTTTGATCCTGCCGTGTGGAGTCAGTTTGCGGACGGGTGTTCACCAGGTCTTCTTGGGATGAGCGAAGCCTCTGAGCAGTGACTCTGGGTCCATTTTGGGGGATCTGATGGAATCTTTGGTTCCTCTCCCCAAAGAAACATGACACAGACTCACAGACACAACGCCTCTGGCGTCTGGGGTGAAAACTCCTGTATTAGGGCCCTGTTGAGTCTGCTCTTTCATTTACCTTTAGGGGTCCCTGGTTGGTCCCCTTTAGGATGGCATCTGTGGTGCTGGCGCCCAGGCAACTCCAGCATGAAGAGTGGTGGTGAGACACAGTGATGGGGCTCGTGCGTCGGGGATCCCCTGTAGGGTAGTGACAGCACGGGTGACGGGGACAAGAGTACGAGCTTCCCTGGTCCAGAGACCAGGACGGGGCAAAGCAGGGCTGGAGCAGGAGATGGGGCGGAAGAGAGAGAATTTGGGGAGGAGGATGAAGGGGATGGAGGAGGGGAGCCAGGAGGGGAGGGGTGGGGAAGGTGGGAGGTGAGGGGCAGAGGGAGCGGGGCCCTGACTGGGGGCATTCAGGACAGGGTGACACGTGAGTGACGCCCGGTGACTTAAGAGAGAAGTAGTTGGCGGCCTGAAAGGGAGGAAGACAGAAAGCAGGGCTTTTCAATATGAGCATTCATGTCGCGGTGACAGCAGTCATTTATCATGCCCTGAATGGGAGCGCAGGGCCGGGCGCTACCGCCAAAGGCTTCTGGTTAAAGTTTTACCTGAGTGTGAAAGGGGCCGGGGCTGCCAAACAGCCGCCCTTCCTTCCGAGGCTGTGGGGGCGGCCCCGCAGGGGCCCATCTGTTGGGATCAGAAAGACTCTGGTACCAGGGGAGGGGAGCAGGATGCTTCTGGATGCCGGGATCCCTCCAGGCATCCCAGGCCAGCCGGGAAGGGGTCCGTCTCTCGCAGGATCCTGCAAAAGTCTGCTCCAGGCACTGGATTAGGAGCCTATCCCCAAATCAATCTTGTGAGCCTACTGGGGAGGGGGACTTGGGATAGGGCAACTGAGGGCACATTCATTGGCATTCAGCTCAAATTTAAAAAAAATATTATTTAGTACTTACCCTGCATAAAGCACTATATATATCTGTACATCCACCCATCTATCTGTCTCGGGATGGCCGTCCTTTTTGCCTGGGAACTTAGGGGTTTCCTGGGATTCAAGAGCTAAATCTAGGCCAGCCCTGGGCAACACAGGACAGCTGGCCACCCTGATGTCAATTCATTTAATCTCGCAACAACTCTTGGAATGAGGCCCTGCCATTTGCCCCCACTTGCAGGTGAGGAAACAGGCACCAAGAGTAAAGTTGTGCTGGAGGTCACAACGTTAGTGAGCGGGACATCCTGGGTCTGAAGTCACGTGGTCTGATTTCGAAGTCTGAACTCCCAACCCTCCACTTTGCTGCCTGGAAACCTGGAGGAAACACCAGTGTGGTGAGAAGATTTTTTGAACCAAGAACCGGGATGATGAGGTCTGATGTGTTCGTTGGTCTTTAGGACCCAGTGTTTGAGATGGGGCTTGTTCCCAACTCCTCAGTCTCCCTGGTCCACAGAGGGGCCAGCAGTGGAGGAGCTGGTCTGTCCTCAAGATGCGCAGGACATCTTGAGTGTGCAGGGGCCCTGATGCTTGTCTAGGAGCATAGTTAACCACCCCTGAGGTTCTTGCCAAAACTCCCAGGCCAATGAGAATCAGAGAGGAAGGTCAGGAAGGACAATTGCATTGGCACTCCAAACCTCCATGGCGTTCAGAGAGCTGGGGATAGGGGAAGCAGCCTGGGATGCTTTGCACAGAGGCCTGCACCCCAGCCCTGAGCAGGTACCTGGGTGAAGGCAGGCGAGTCGGGACAGGGCTTGAGGTTGTGTTCCTAGGTCATTTGGGAGAAAACCTGAACTTAAAGTCTCTCTCCTGTGGGCTATGCTGATGGAGCCTTTTAGTGCAAAGCATTTTCTGGATATCAACGCGTGGGCCAAGGTCCCAGTGATGGGAAAACAAGAGGAGGTGTGTGTGTGTGTGTGTGTGTGTGTGTGTGTGTGTGTGTAGGAGGGGGCTAGAAGGCCTGTCATTTCTGGCAGGAGCACAGCCCAGCTAGGAGCATGGAACCACTAGCAGTATCTTTGCCGGCCCCACCCCTTCCCGGATACTGAGGCCCAGATACTCAGTCTCAAGCTGTGACTTGTCTCCTGTGATCCCATCTCAGCTCCTGCCAGAAGCCCTGCCTCTTTGGCCCCTTCCAGCCCCAGCCCAGATCCCTGCCCCTCTTTACGACAGTGGGACTTTACTGGGTTTGGTGACCACATTTGGAGACTTGAGGAACCACACTGTGCCACCCCAGAGCTGGCTGATGGGGTATGAGTGATGGGAACACAGAGGTCTTATGTGGCAGAGAGAGAGGCCACCAGTAGGAAGTATGAACCTCCTCAAGGACCAGGTGACAGGGATTCCGAGAAGCAGGTGATGAAGGAGGCTGGAGGGGGAGGGGTCGGGCAGGACCCTGGGGCCAGTGCTGTTACCACATCTCTTTCCTGTAGAGCCGTCCACTCAACACATGCCAAACACATCACCACCGTGTGCCCGCCCTGTGTTAGGCTCGGGGAATACAGGAGAAACTATGACGTGGCACCGGCTTTGTGCAACAAGGCTCGGGTCAGTACCACAAAGCGGATAAATGGATCCTGAGTTTGGGAATGACGGGGCTTCTGAGAAGGCCTCTTTGGGGAGGTGACATGAGAGTGGAGCCCAAAGGACGGACCGGAGCCTCCAGGGAAGAGCTGGGGCAGTGTCTGAATGAAGGGACCAGCGCCTGCAAAGCCCTGGAGCTTGCAGCGTTTGAGGAATGAAAAGCCAAAGACGGCTCGAGAGGAAAGAGTGAGTGAGCAGCACGTGGCCTGAGAAGGAAGTCCAGGTGCAGACCGCCGCTGTAGGGCTTGACCGCCATGACTGGTTAAGTGGATGGATTGTTTTACTCGGACGAGGCCTGTGAGTCTGTTACTACATCTCAGCGTTAGCATAAAACAGAATGTGCCCAATAAACGTGTGTTGGAGAATGAGTGCAGGCATTGCGGGGGGAGCTGGGTCAGAGCTGGGGGGTCGTGGATGTAAATATCGCTGGTCCTATCTGGGGACCACAGAGAGGCAGCCCCTGCACCCACTCGGTCCCCTCGGAGCTGCTACCGCCACCCCCCCACCGTCCCCTGGTCCCTGTGGCTTGTAAGTGCCTGGGGCACGGAACAGGGGGCCTGCATTTGTGTCCTGCACAGGGGATGTTACGTGAACAGAGTCCCTCTTGGTTTTTCACATCATTAATTGGTGATCTTCAGACTCTGAAATAGCATTTTCCCTCTCCCATCCCTTATTTCATTATCCTCAGTTCAATACACATCAGTGCCACATGAGGCAGCCTGCTAGGATATATTAGGAATTATTTAAATGAGATGGGGATGTATGGGTAGTTAAAAACGCAGTCTTCTATTTTGCCCTAATTATGTATCAAATTACGTTACAATTATTCCCAAATATAAACTTGCTGAGGACCTCAAAAGGGGAGGTTCTGGGACCATCGGGAGAAAAGTGAAACCAGACATAGTGGGAATGCTGGTCCTAGGTCCTAAATGTGTTCTGAAGCCCAGGCAGTGTGTGTGTGTCTGTCTGTCTATGTGTCATCAGCTCCGCTGCTGTGCTGTGTCCACCTTAGGTGTTGCTGGTCAGGCCTTGGCAGCCATGAGCCAACAGGAAGAAGTCCTGTCCAGCCTCTAAACTGACTCATACCCAAAGGCTCCCATTCCCCAGCTGTGTGATCTGATCTGTGCCTTCTAACTTCCTTGAGCCTCAGTCTCCTCCTCTGTAAAGTGGGCGTGGTATTAGCAGTTTCTCCTACAGTGCCCGGCACATAGGAAGCTCTTGGAACATGGGATGAGCCATCACTGTCACTGCTATTAGCTGACTCTTTGGGTCTGTCACCATCATCGGATTCTCTAAGCGGTGGGGATCTCCAAGGCTGTCCTCCCCCTCTGCCTCTCACTTACTCTGCTCAGGTGGTCAGGCCTGGGGTGGCTTCAGGCTCTGGCCTTCCCTGCAAGATGTGACACATGCTTGGAAAGCACCCATTCTGCGTGGACACTTTGCAAATGCTTCTTATGCAATGTCGACCCGGCCCTGGAAGGAGCGGATGGGCCTGTCCAAGACGTTTCAGCCAAAAAGCGGCAGAACAGGATTCACACCCAGGTCTGCTTCTGAGCCCTCATGCTCCAGGGGGTGAGAGTGAGCCCCCTGGTACCCAGTCTGGCAAAAACTCAGGTTTTTCTCTGAGTTGTTTTCATCCATTTGTTTTGTGGTGTTAGGCAGCTTCTTCTGTAGCTCTTGGGAAGGGTCCTGATTAATCTTTATTAATAACTTATTAATAATTATTAACTATCATGAGGCTACTGATGTTGCAGGGCTCTGAGTTTGGCTGGTTCCATTCCTCTTCTCACATGGCTGCTGTCTACATGCTGGGTCCGGGGATAGGGGAAGGGGGTGTCGCTGTCAGAGGAGCCCTTCCTCCTCCTGCCTGGTTATTGGGTGGCGGGGGGTTGCCCAGGGCTGTCAAGGCATTTTCAGACAAGACCCTAACACACACTGGGACCTTGCTATGGGTTGGATTGTATCTCAGAAAAGATGTTGAAGTCAATCCTGACCCCAAGTACCTGTGAATGTGACCTTATTTGGAAATAGAATTCTTGCAACTAATAAAGTTAACATTATTTTCATTAGTCATTACGGTGTGCCCTAATCCAATATGGCTGGTGTCCTTATAAAAGGGGAATTTGGACACAGAGACAGAGACACAGGGAGAACACCATGTGAAGTTGAAGTCAGAGATCAGAGTGATGCGTCTACAAGCCAAGGAATGCCGAAGATTGCCAACAAAGCAGAAGCTAGGGAGAGGCATGGAACGGATTCTCCCTCACCACCCTGAGGGGGCACCAACCCTACCGACACCTAGATCACGATTTTCTGTCATCCAGAACTTCGAGACAATGAATTTTTGTTGTTAAACCACTCAGTGTGCGGTGCTTTGTTACAGCAGCCCTGGGAACAGATTCTGAACTCAATGGCGGACGGAGGTGGGGCAGAGGAAGTGGAGAGATACCAGGTGGTGACCAGGAGCGTGGTCCTGCCAGTGTCCAGGGGATGGTGGCAGGCCTGGTCTGGGCCAAGCTGGCAGCCACCTTTGTTGATGGGTGAATGGGGTCTTGTGGCAGCCAGAGTCCCTAAGCAGAGATGACATGCCTTCTGAGACATGGGTTATCTTTGTGCCTGAAGGAAGAGGGAACAGACTCCAGTCTTAGGAGGAGGAACTGATAAGACCTGGGTAGTGTGATGGGCTTCAGAGCAGAGACCCCTGGGGCTCACCAGTATTCATCTCTCCTGCTCATGTTCCACTGGCAAGAACTAGTCACAGGGCCCTAGTCAGGTTCAGGGGCCCCTGGGAATGAGTCTAGCTTTGTTTCCAGTGCCCCTTGCGTGTGACAAATTCCTGCTGATGGGCTGTAAGGAGAAGAGGTGGCAGCTGCCCCTGGGCCAAGGTGGTTAAGAGGGAGCGTGCCCTCTCCCACTTCTCCTTTCCCGTCTGCTGGCTGAATAGGCGGGACTTGGAAGATGGAGCCTGGACACAAGATGTACCTGGGTCCTGGAGTCCCTGTGTGGGGATAACTGCCCTGGTGAGCTGCCCAGCCAGCTATATCCCTGGGAGTCTGTTGTTGAGAGAAAGATAAAGGTCACTGTGTTAAGCCACTGACATTCTGGGATTGTCACAGCAGTTTAGAGAGGAAGGAGTGGGGAAAGCTGGGTTGGGCTCTAGGCCTTGATGCCTCCTGCCTTTGTGGTGTTAGGCAATCTCACGGAGCTCAGCCGCCTCATTTTAAAAGCATGCAGGGTCTTTGTGGGGGCTATATAAGCCACGTGGAGGGGTCCAGCCCAGTGCATGGTGTTTGGCAGACAGGGCATGCTTGCACACTATTTATGTCTCTTCTCCTTTTGGGTCCCACTCCCCAACCCCAGAAGTGAGACCACCTAGAGTGACCTCTCCTTTTTAAGTAAGAAACCTCTTTCCAAAGAGCTCTGTCCTCTAAGCACCTCCTGGATTCCCCAAGAGAAGCTGGGGTCCCCACATCTGACCTTGGAGCCTCTTTGATTTGCAAGATTTCTTATTTCCATTTTAAAGGAAGCATTTCTAATTAAGGTAACCAAAACCCACATGCTATTTTTGGATGCAACTTCCTTTTTTGTTGTTGTTGTTAAGACAGTTTGTGCTAATTAGATGTAAAAATCATTTCTGGGAAAATTATGTAATTGACATGCTATTTACAAAACAGACCTTTGCTATTATTTTACTGCTGCTTTGCAGTGAAATTGTAAACAGCGTGAACACTGGACCTGGGTCAGTGTGCTCCAAGGGAAGGTGGCCCAGTGATTCCAGATCTCAGGTGTGGCTGCTCAGGTGATACACCAGGTCCTCATCATGGAGGCCCGTTCTCCCCACAGACAGCCCAGGCAATGCCAGCTGACATTGGCCAGGCCCTACTCGCTCTTGCAGTGTCAGGACTGTTCACACATGGCTTTCTAATATCTCGGCTCTGATGTGGTTCACAAGTACCCAGGTATTAGGAAAGCCTCATGGGGGATGCTTTAGGGAAAAGGGAAGGAGGTGTCAGTGGTTCACAGAGGCCTCTGTCCTAGGTGGTGTTTTGATTAGTGACTTAGATCAGGGCTCTAGCAAAGGTTGATCACACTGGCAGATGCCACGAAACTGGAAAAGATAGTCAACATGTTGGAAGACAAGGTTAAGATCTGACAATCTGCAGGAATGGTGGCTCATGCCTGTAATCCCAGCACTTTGGGAGGCTGAGAGGGAAGAATTGCTTGAGGCCAGGAGTTTGAGACCAGCCTGGGTGACCTAACCAGACCCTGACTCTAAAAAAAAAAAAAAAAGAAAGAAAGAAAAATTAGCCTAGCATGGTGGCAGCGCATGACTGTAGTCCCAGCTACTTGGGAGGCTGAGGCAAGAGGATGGCTTGAGCCACGGAGTTTGAGGCTGCAGTGAGCTACGATGACACCACTGCACTCCAGCCTGGCTGACAGAGCTCAACCCTGTCTCAAGAACAAACAAAAGAACCTCCTCAAAACAGGTGAAAAAGATCTGACAATCTCTTGACAGGTTAGAGCTATATTCAAACCTAAGAGGAGAAAAATCTAACAGCTGCATCTAAAAAATCACATATAGTGGGGACAGATGAGACTTAGCAACAGTATCCAATCAGGAGACAGAAACCACACCAGGTATTTTAACGGAAAGAATTTTGTGTAAAGAACAGTCATCAGAAAACTGACAAGGCAAAAAATGAACACTGAAGGTGTTGTGTGGGGAACGACCGCAGGAAGCAGCCGAAGGAGAAAGGTTGGGATTCTCAAAAGTTAGGAGCTGGGAGGAGGACCCCCAGGGAGCTGGGACTCAGACCTCTGAGGAGGAAATGCCAGCTGGCAAGTGCTGGTGTCCCTGAGGAGAGGCGATGAGCCTGGTTCTGCCAGGGTTGAAAAAACTGGAAACTGGACTCAGTTTCTGTTGCTGGGATGAAATGCCACTGCTGAGATGAAGTAGCATGCTGGGGCAATGCTGCCTGGAACAAGAACTAAAACAGGAACAGAGAGGAAACATAAAGGAGTGCGCTTCTTCCTGTTCCAGGTTTCAAATCTCCCTCTAGGGCCTCTATGGGCAAAGCCTAACATGAAGCCTTCTGGCCAAGAAGAAGTGTGGTTTACAGAGTCCCAGCGCCAGCACCGAAAAACAGAGTACAGAACGGAGGGTTAATAACTGACACATTATGAGTCAATAAACATGTAAAGTAGTTATAGGCTGCATTATTAGAAGTATAGAGCTTTATTTGTGGGAGGTGATAGTTACCTTTTACCTTGAACTAGTCAGCTCCATTGCATTCAGGTGTGTGTACTATAATTTAAACAGGATTTAGAGCCCCTGGAGCTTACCTAGAGAAGGTAGTTTCACCTGGGGAGAAGATTCAGAACCACAATAATTTAGGAGGAACTAGAGTAAACAGAGGAAGTGAATGTCACCTTCACATGACTGAGGCTGCAGGTGAGAGACAGATCCAACGTGGCCCGGAAGGTTCCAGGTGCATAACAATAGGGGGTGGCTCCAGAAAGGTAGGTTCCGGCTTGGAATAAGAAGGCTTCGTTTTCCTTAAAAAAGAAAAATAAAACATTTCTTTCTGCTGATTTATAGAAGTGATACCTGCTTATTGTAGAGAACTTGGAACATCCAGGCTACTGAGATGTCAGCCGAGGTGCGGGGAGAGACACATTACCTCTCAGAGTCCCAGGCGAAATGAAACGAACTGCACCCTCTGTTCCATCAGTACAGGGCATTCAGTGCGCTTGCCAGGAGTTCTGTGCATTTCCTGGTGGTTTATGTGCTCCAGGCCTCCCCGCTTCCTGGACCCCTGCCCACATTGCCCTGAGGCAGAGCTAGGCCTGGCATCAGTTTCCCCCTTGGGCCAGGCCCTCAAGCTTCTAGCCCACGTGCTTATCAAGGTATTTCTCCAAAACTGGTTTCTTCCCTTAGCGGCCTTTTGGCACCAGCTCTTAAGATAATTACATTTTTCCACCTTATTGCATACAGAAAAGTTTAAAGAAGCAAATAAAAATCATTTGTAATTATACATCCCAAAGATGACCACAGTTAACATTTTGGCCTTTTTAAAAATGCACAAATATATTCCTTTTTAAGATAATTGGGATCATAGTGAACATACCATTTTGTATCTTGCATTTTTCCCCCCCACTTAACACATGAACATTTTCCAAAGGCCACTATATGTTTTAAAAATATCTTTTTACAATAGTGGCCTGATATTTAGTTCTTTGGCTATACCATAACTTGTTATGGGATATTTTGCTTATAACCGATTTTGTTGTTGTTGTTGTTTTTTGCTTTCATGATCAGTTTTCTCACTGTGCACATCTCTGATAATTTCCTCACGATAGAATCTCAGAGAAGAATGACTGGTTTAACTGTTATACTAAAAACACTTTTTATTATGTAAAAATTTAGAATATACACAAGAGAGAATAGCATAATGGACCCCTCCGTATGACGAGCCAGCTCCAACTATTGCTAGCATTCTGACAATCATGTGTTAGCTATCCCCCCGCACCCTCATTTTTTTGTTGGAATATTTGAAACAAGTCCCAGATGTTGTATCATTTTCCCTGTAAAAGTTGTTTTACTTCTCAAATAGGTAAAATAACTTATTAAAAACGTAACCAGGATGCTGTTAGCACACCTACAAAAATGAACCGTAATTCCTAAATATCATCTAATATATGGCCATGTTCGGTTCTCTCCAATTATCTCAGAAAACGTCTTCTTAGAACCAACTTGATCCAAACAAAAGTCCACGCTTTGCATTTGGTCGCTGTGTCTTGTAAATCTCCCTTAGCCTATGCCACTTCTCCCTCCTTTTGAAACCAAGTTCTTAGTGAAGAATCTAGTATAAAGAATTCTACAGTTCTCGATACAGATTAGAAAGCTGATTTCCAATATGTTGTAACAATCTGTACCTCCGCTGGCAATGTGAGAGAGTGAACATCTTGTCATCCTCAGCATCGAATATCACTACAATTTTTAAAAATCAATCTGATAGGTGAATGATGGCATCTTATTGCTGCGTTAATTTGCATTTCTATGATTATAAGTGTGATCGAACATTTTTTTCCATATGCATATCAGCTGTTTGTATTTCTTCTTTTGTGAATTATCTGCTTCGACCTTTGCCCCTTTTAAGAAGTGGTATTGATTATCATGCTTGAGTTTATAACAGAGAAATTTAAAATTTTTATGTAGTCACATTCATTATCTTTTCCTTTGTGAGTTCTTCCATTGTTTTTATGCTTAGAAAATCCTTTCTTTACTCTCACATGTCATTCACCCACATTTTTTTCTAGTTTTCTTGTTTGATTTTTACTGAGTTTTAAAATTCATGTGGGATCCCACATGGTTAGACCATTGATCTAGTATCACAGATTGAATAATTCTTCATTTTTTCACTAGTTTATGGTGTGTCTTTATTATGCTCTAATTACATATATGTATATGTATGTGTATCTATGAGATATATATGTATATACGTGTTGGTCTGTTCAGGAAGAATCTGTGCAGTCACTGGTTTTCTGGGGGCCTCCTTGAGTGGTAGTGAGTGCCCCACTGTGGGAGGTGTGTGAGCAGGGCCTGGTCGGCCACCGGAGTAGGCTGGGATCATCTGCCCCTGGCATTCTGGGGGTTTTGGATTTTGCTGCCTGGAAGGCCTCTGTAGCACCTGTCCTCTCCATCTCCTGCTCTTCCTGCCTCCAGGATGGACTTGCAGACTCCTCTCTTTGTCAGTGTTGGTGGTGGGGGAGTGGAGCCTGGACCTCCCCCGGGGCCTTGTGGCCGGGCTGTCTGCACACACCGTGGACACACGAGGGAACTGAGATCTGGGCTGGTCTCCGTCCACTTTCCCAGATCTTCTTTGTCCTCATAGCATTTCCCCCAATTTACGATTACAACAAATTCTGTCGTTTGCCTCCCCACCAGACTGTAGGCCCCGAGGAGAGAGGCCTTGTGTTCCCATGGCTGGCCCACGGCGGCACCTAGAAGTTAAAAGAAAGAATAGACAAATGGTCCTTTGGCCTTGGTGGGTGAGGGCTAGGGTGACTCACCATCTGAGTAAAAACCAGAGACTGTCATCTGACCAGAACAAATGCTCTTTGAGGAACAAAGGGACAGAATATCTGAAATTAAGGGACATCCCAGAAAATCCAGAACAGCTGGTGGCTGCAGAGAGGGCTGAGCCTCCTGAATCCCAGGTCTGTATGGAGCCATGAAAGTCACCCATTTTGACCCCAAGCTGACATCTGACCTCTAGAGCTGATTATTCCTCCTCTCCAAGCACATATGCCCGACAAAATGGGGTTGGGAGACATTTGCATCCAAACCACCAAGCTCTTTAAATGCTGGGGCCTGGAGGCCCGATGGGTTTATTAGATTATCATTGCGGAAGTTAATAAAGAATTAATTTCTCTTCATGTGACATCCAAAGGCAGTTATTTCAGGAGCCTGTCCATTTACACAAAGCCAAGTATTTGTCAAGTGTCAGAGGCAATTCCCAGGTCTCAGCCCCCCCTCAATAATTCTGGATTAGGGACAGCCTGAAATGACATTACACAAATTTTCTTTCAAGATGCATTGGGCTCTGGGGACCACTCAGGAATTTCAGGTTCCTGAAGGTTATACTGTCAGCAAAAGGGCTGGGGAGGGGGTGGCTGGAGCAACTGCAGCTCTCCAGCTGGGCCAGCTCTGAAGGGGGGACACTTAGGGAGGGAGGGGAGGAAGCTGTGGATGGCCATTAGTCTGTGGGGCCCTCTTGCCTCCTGCAAACAACTTACTGCCATTTGTATCACAAACCTCGTGCCCAGCTTGATGGTTTTTTCTTGTTCTTTGCTCAGGCTCAGGGAGGGGCCGTGGCCTGACTGGGACTGCAGGACTGGCCCATGTCACCTTGTGGCAATATATTAGGGGAGGTCAAGGCACCATCAATACCTGTCTTGGAGTTAAGTGCTGGGAAGTGGAGCCACTGCAAGGGCAGACACTACTAGAGCCCAAATGCAAGTCGCAGCCAGGCAGCCCTCAGAGCCATGGAGAAAAGTCCCTGGGAGGGGGCCTGAGCCTGGTCCAAGCTGAGCCCCCTAGAGCAGCATCAGCAGGATGGTGTGGAGCAGCTCAGTCCTCTTGCCAGAGCTCCAGACATGGGCCTTTGGCCACCTCCTAGACGCCTCCCCGTCAATGTCCACCAGGCCCCTCAGACTCTGCATGTCCCAAGCCGAACTCTGCAGCTCTGAATCATCTCCCCCACATGCCCACTGCTCCAGCCAGGTGCAGCTACTTCTTTTTCCTCCAAGTGCATCAGGCACTTACGGACGTCTGTCCCATCCTCCTTCCTTCCTTGGAATGGCTCCCCTTTCTTTCCACATTTGTCATTTAAGATCTAGCTCAGATGTCACCTCCTCTGTGAAGGCCTCCCTGACTATTCCACGAAGAGTCAAGGTCTCCTGTCAGGGCCACAGTTACCTATGTAGCCCCTTTGTGCAAATTAAGAAAGTCCTTCTCCCCCAACCTGGGTGATCACATCTTATAATGCCTATGTGTACATTAGGAAAAAGTGCCCCCTCTTTTTTTTACCCCAGAAACATAGTCATTATAAGGGGTCATGGTTTGGCAAACAGGGTGTGGGACAAATTTCAGCCCATTCACCTCCTTGGCTGGTTATTTTTGGGCAGTGTGCAACCTGGACAATCACACATGGCAGCCCTACTCTTTTTCTCTGAGATCCTGTAGCTTCCTGTGCTTAACTGTGGGACTCATGCGTGGATTAGTTTCCTATTGCTGCTGTAATAAATTATTAATACCATAAACTGCAGTCCTCGAGGTCAGAAGTTGGAAATGCATCTCACCAGGCTAAAATCAAGGTGTTGGCAGGGATGCCTCCCATCTGGAGGAATGAGGGGAAAATCTGCTTCCTGGCCTTTTCCAGCTTCTAGAGGGGCCTGCATTCCTTGGCTCATGGCGCCTTCCTCTATCTTCTAAGCCAGGGGTGTAGCATCTTCATCTCTCTGACTCTGTCCACTGCTTCCATCACCACATCTCTTTCTCTGACTCTGTCTCTCTCTTGCCTCCCTCTTTCCCTTATAAGAACCCTTGTGATTATATCGGGCCCACTCGGATAACTCAGGCAGATGTCCCCATCTCGAGATCCTTAATTTGTTCACACCTGTAAAGTGCTTTATGCTATGTGAAGTAACATACTCACTGGTTCTGGGGATGAGGCCATGGACATCTTTGGGCGCCATTATCTTGCCCACCACACCATATGATTTCATTGCATCAAAATTGTTTCCTCCACTAACTATAAAATCCATGAGAGCAAGATTACTGTTCTGTTCAGTGCTGTCTTCAGGACCCAGCACAAGTCTGGCACAGAGTAAGTGTTCAAAGAATGTTTGTTGATTGAATGCATGAGGACAAGGGTGCACAAGACCTCCTCTGGGAGACAGAGGCAGTAGGAGACACTTGCGCACAGCTTTCATGGTTTACACCAGTGGTTCTCAACTGGGGGCAATTTTGCCCCTTAAGGGACAGATACATGGCAAGGACTAGAGACATTTTTGGCTCCCAGAGGTGCTCCTAAACATCCTACAATGCATGTGGGTATTAAAGACTCATGCAGCGCTGAGGCTGGGAAATGCTGGTTTACATCAGCACTGAGTGGCTGGAATGCACAGGGGGCAGCTGTGTGCCGGGACTGGTGCTAGATGTCTCAGTGTATCCCATTCCTTATTCCTTCGGTTGAGTTTTTCCAGCTCCACTTTGCAGACGAGAAAACAGACTAGTTGGGGTGCATGCAGTTGCCCAGGTGTTACCAGCTGGTCCCTGATGGGGTCAGGCTTTGAAACCAGGTCTCCCCGCCCCATGCAGTGGGCAGACAGAAGAAGGACATGAGTAGACGTGGTGCCTCCCTCCAAGCACTCTCGGCTTGCCTGGCTTTCCTCCTCCCTCTCTGATCACCCCTTCTCTGCTTTTCTGATCATGTTGCCTCTCCTGAACCCCTCCTCTCTGTGATACAGTTGTCCCCAGAGTCTGCACAATGTCCCCCTCTTTCTGCTCTGCCTCAATGGCCTCAAGTACCCTCCCTGTGTGACAGCCCTTGAACCTTTGCTTTAGCTCAAACCTCTCTCCTGAGCTCTGGTCCCACATTTTGTACCACCTTGTAGACCTACCTGCTCTCCCTGTAAGCATGGCCCAGCTCTGACTGTGTCACCTCTCAAAAGCCTTCAGTGGCACCCTGTGACCATCACCTAAATCT
This sequence comes from Propithecus coquereli, assembly GCF_000956105.1. Classification (NCBI taxonomy): domain Eukaryota; kingdom Metazoa; phylum Chordata; class Mammalia; order Primates; family Indriidae; genus Propithecus; species Propithecus coquereli. The sequence goes on from NW_012149485.1 coordinate 1,860,528, forward strand.
AGCACTCAAGGGCCTGCAAGGTTGGGACTTGCTCTGGCCAAACCTAAATACTCACTGCTCTCCAAACGCAGCTTGTATTTCCTCCCTCTCTTGTCTTTGCCCAAACCCTTCTCTCCACCCTGAAAACCATCCTTCTCGTTTCTCATCTTTACTCTCCTGGTACCCTCAGGACTTGCAGCAAGCCTGTGGGTCAATTTGTGGTTCCGGTAGAAGTAGGAGGTTGATTAAGTATTTATTTTGTTTGTTTACCCAGCTCATGTTTACAGAACACGACTGGCCACAGGCACAGGGTGGATTTTGGGCGTACAGAGGTAGAAGAGAAAGTTGCCTTAGTTCTCACAAAGCTTACAGCCTCCAGGGGAGACAGACATGGAACAGCTAATTCTACAATCCGTTATTTAGTTTCAGTTGTGTTCGGGGTGCTGAGGAGTTGTTTGGGGTTGGGGGAAGCTGCACAAGTCATGTCAGCAAAGGTTCCCCAAGGAGGTGACATTTGGGCCCAAGACCTGCTGGTCATTGTCTGGACATGGATTCCGCCCTGGAGTCCCAGGGGTGACCTGAGCCACAGCTGGAGCTGTGAGTGCCTGGAGGGCTGCAGGAGGAGCCCAGCAGTGGCCGAGAGTCGGTGTGAATCAGGGAGACCTCTGCCAGGCCCCTGCGCTCTGTGGAAAGGCTACCCTGAGCTGTGGTTCCTGGTCAGGTTGCTCAGATGTCGTTAATCTGACTTCCAGGAAAGGCACCAGCTGGGCGGGGGCTGGGGGCAGCAAAGACAGGAGGAGGTGAGTGAGGGTGGGGTCAGCTGTGCAGCAGAACAGCCCAGAGAAGCCGGGACGGTTGCACCATTGTTATGCCAGTCGCAGCTTGACTTCTTACCTGGAGTGGGACCTGGTTCTGCATGTTTGTAGCTGCTCACACGTCTGCTTCAGAGCACCCACTGAAGCTTGTAACTACACATTTGCTTGTGTGATTGATCAGTGCCTGTCTCCCCTACTACCTGTCAACTCACCCGCTCATCATTATACCCCCAGAACCTTGCACTGGGCCTGTTGGGTGCTCGAAACACATTTGCCAAATGAATTGGGATTTCTGGAGCTCACCTCTCATGTGGCCCAAAAGGGGAATATAAAGGGTTCTTTTGTGTCCCCCCAAATTCATATGTTGAAGTCCTAGCCCCTAGTACCATATTTGGAATGTGACCGTATTTGGAAAAAGGGTCCTTACTGATAATATTAGTTAAGATGAGGTTAGACAGAAGTGGGCTGGGCCCCTAATCCAATATGACTGGTGTGCTTATAAAAAGGGAAAATTGGGACATGCGCACACACACGCACACACGTGCACACACGCAGAGCACCATGTGAAGATTGAAGTGATGCTTCCACAAGCCAAGGAGCTCCCAGGAGCCTGGAGAGGGGCCTGGAGAGCAGATCCTTCCCTGGCTGCTTCAGAGGGAGCTTGGTTCTGTCGGCATCTTGACTTCCGGCCTCCAGGACTGTGAGAGAAAGTATCTGTTGGTTAAGCCCCTAAGTTTGCGGTACTTCCTCACGGCAGCCCTAGCAAGCTGATGCAGTGCCCCTCGGAACACTCCACCTGCGGGGCTGTGGTTCTGCGTGGTGCAGGGTGGCATGGCTGTGTTTGTGGGCTCACAGGTTGGTGGAGGCTGAGCCCCATTTTCGGGGAAGCTGAGAGATCTCTTTCCTTTGTCTGAGCTTCTGCCAGCCCTGGTGGCCAGGGCAGGGCAGGGCAGGCGGGACTATGGGGCTGTCTTAGGTTACCATCCGCAGAGTACAAATTTGCAAATCAAAGGGCCTATTCCAGGCAGGTCCCTGGGCCACAGGAAGCCTAAGTGACAGCATCCTTTTCGAAGCCCCTGTAGGCCTTGCTTGGATGGATTTCGGCAGTTGGTTTGGGGAGATGGCCGGAAGGGAAGCTCTGTTAGCAGTCTGGAGCCAGGTGCATCTCAAAAGGGCCTGCCCTGGGCCCTTCATTTCCTGCAAGGTGGCTTCGAGCCCCCACAGACAGACATCCTGGACCAGGTTAACCTTTAACTAGGGAGCTCTGGATCTCAGCTCCCAGACCTAGGGCTCCTGCCGACCTGTGAGCAGGCCTGCTTTTCTGCTCTTGTCTCCGGTGAACCAGAGTCCCTGATGAATTGCCTGCACACCCCCACCCTGAGCCCTGCCACCATGTTGAGTGCTGGTGTCCCAGCAAAGATGAATGGGCCCCACTAATGAGCTGGAGGCGGCGGCGCTGTGACCCCTGACCCCACGCACTCGGAGCCAGAGGCCTGGGGAATGGCTGCCCCAAGCCTGCTTAATGTGTCGGGCTGGCCTCTGAAAGAAAAACACATTTATTGCTACTTAGAGAAAATTGATCTAATTGGGATGGAAGCATTCTGCTGATGGAACATGGAATTTTTATTAGGAGGGTGACTCAAGTTCAGCCAAGGTATCCCCCAGCTGGGAGGAGGCAAGAGAGTGTTTCTAGGGATTTTACCCAAAAACCTCTCTCTAGCTGATACCAAATATCTGGGGAGATTGGGGTCTGAATTCTGGCTGTGCTTCCTATAGAGCCTACATCTTGGAAACATTTGGCAGCTTCTCTCAGGCCTGATAAATGAAAAAAAAATAATTATAGCGTTCTTGCTGACTTGTTGTGAGACGAAAATGAGATTATACATGCATCAGGGCTGTGGCACTGCCCCTAGCAGGAGACTGGGTCCAATGGGACCTTCTTGAGCCAAGACTACACGTGGTTTCAGTCCGTTTGGCCAAAACCCCTGCAATTCAGTAACAAACCAGCCAATTCCTTGTTGGCTGCAATTGAGGTGACTCATTTGAGAGCTATTTTTAGACAGAGCTCGGGGCCCTGAAATGTGGGGACCACACCCCCCTTCTCCCCACTGATAGCCTCAGAATCACCCCTGGCTGCTGCTTCTCCGTTTTTTACTGCAGCCAAGTTTGCTTAATATCTCCTACATTTTCCTAAACTGCCCGTGACCCCATCTCCACTGCTCCAGCCTTCATGCCGCTGTCACAGTCACTGAGCGCTCTGGCTGGGGGACTGTGCTCCTTCCCTCCCTGGCTCCTCTTCTTGTTCTCCCCTGGTCAAGCCTCCACAGCCGTCCTCCAAACCAGGCCACCCTCCAAACCAGCTTATACCGCACGCTAGTGCGTGCCCTACAAATGGATCTTTCTAAAACACAATTTGAATCAGATCACTCTCCATTGCCTCCAGGGTAAAGTCCAAATGCCTTAGCCTGCACCCGGGGCTCATCAACAGGGTAACTATATAACTCATTGGTTAAACTGGGACTATCTTATCCAGGACAAATAGTAAATCGCATGGGACACACAGTCAACAGGCATAAACCAGGACTGTCTGAGGCAAAGTGGGAGGTATGGTCACTCTATTTGAAGGCTGAACTGGGGCTGGAGGGACTGATTTCAAGATGGCGCACTCGCATGGGTGCCAAGATGGTGTTGGCTCTTGGCAGAGGCCTAATTTCTCTCCACGTGGGCTCCTTTGTGGGGCTGCTTGAGCATCCTCACAGCATGGCAGCTGGCTTCCCCCAGAATGAGCAGTCTGAAAGAGGGCAGTGAGGAAGCTGCAGCACCTCTGTGCCCTGCGTAGTGCTTCTCGTATCTCACCTGGCTCAAGGGCCAGCCCTTGTCCTGCCCTTCCTCTTGGAAGCCACACACCACATACCATCTTCCTGCTGTATTCTGTTTGTTGGAAGCAAGTCAGTAAGTCCAGCCCACTCTCAAGGGGAGGGGAATTAGGGCCCATCTCTTAGAGGGAGGAGTGGCACAGCATTCGCGGACACAACTGAAAACCACCACACCTTATTCAATCAGAGAGCTCCTTAGAGGACAGTCCTCAGGGCACCTGAAACTGAATCACCTGGGACACATAAAAATGTTCATGTGTTCCCATGTCTAACCTCAGTGGATTGAACCAAAATCTAAGGGTGAGGGAAGGAGGGGAGGGGAATGGGCTCAAGAACCTGTGTTCTGTACAAATCCCACAGGTTCGGGAAGCACTACCCTTGAAGAATAGTGATTAGTAACATAAAGTCCGATTCTCTGGGTTTGAATCCTATCACTGCCACTTATTAGATATCATGACTTTACACAAGTCACTTAAGCTGTGCCTCAGTTTCTTCATCTGAAGGGTGAGAATAATGATAGTAGATTCCTCACTGTTCTAAGGTCAAGAGGTCTAAACTAGTTAAATTTGTTAATTTGTGAAGTGCCTAGAACATTGCCTAGCAACTTGTAAGTGATAGAAATGTTTGTTAAATTAGAAAGTTAACAAAAACAAATAATTAGAAAATAGCTCATTTTAATCATCTACCTTTATGGTTCCCATATTAGGTAGAAGCTTCTGGAAGGCATCTCTGTTCAGCCAGTGCCTAGTGTGCATCATGTTCCATATGTGTTTGTGGATCGACTGTTGGTGGTGTTCAACTGTGAATGTCTTTTAGGACCCCCTGGGGAACTTAGAAATATCAAAGCCTGGCCCCACCACAGGCCAGCACACTCAGCCTCCTGGCACGGTCTCTCCAGGAGATTCCGTGCAGCAGGGCTAAGAGTGACAAGAATGAGGAAGTGAAATAGAGGCTCTGCTGGGACACCCAAAATGAAGCTTTGGTTTAGACGAGACTCTTTCAGAACAGAGTGACAGCGTGTAGGGCCACTGGGCAGAATGATGGATGCTAAGGACTTTCCCAAACCCAAACTGGGACCCAGTGGCTGACAAAGGATTTTTGTCCAGGTTCCTGGAGTTAACTGGAAGCTGTCACTTGGGTGCCAGAATAGTGGAATTTCTGAGCTATTTTATGGAGAGAATGGAAATGCGTATTTCAAGTAGACACCATGGGTGGGTGGGCAGGGCGTGGATCTGGAAGCTGTAGTTTTAATTGTGTTCCCAAGACTTGGAATAGAGTCCTTGTTCTGCCACTGTGGACACCCCACCCCACCCTGGCGACTGGGGGCATCACACTGATCCCAAGGGGCTGCTGAAGGAGTCCTGATAATAATGTCCAGGAAACTCTTTGCAAACTGCGGAGCGAGCTGCAAAGGCCAAGTGTAGTAATTGTCATCAGTGAAAATGAAACCACAGATTGAGTATCCAAAATACTTAGGAGCAGAAGAAGCATTTTGGATTTGGATTCTTTTTGGATTTTGAAATATTTGCAGTATACTTACCAGTTCAGCACCCCTAATCTGAAAATTTGAAATCTGAAATGCTCCAGTGAGCATTTCCTTCGAGTATCATGTCAGCACTCAAAAAGTTTCGGATTTTGGAGCACTTTGGATTTTGGGTTTTTGGATTAGGGATACTCAGGCTGTAATCTGTAATCAGTGGTTAGGATGTGCTGGGCTCTGGGCAGTGCGGGCCCCCTCCTCTCAGCAGGTGGAGAGTGCGGAGGAGGCAGGCTGGCCCCAGACTGCTGTGTGGTCTCCTCCTGGAACACCTGCATCTGGCCTTTCCCCACAGGCCACCAGGGCTCTGTGCGTGTGCACAGTTGCTGCTGTTTCATCCGCCAGCAGCCGAGCCCACATTTTCAGGTGACCGCTTCGGCTGGTGGGTGGAGAAAGGACTGGTGGCGGCTGGAGTGGAAGCAGGATGACAATAGAGCATGCAGGCCTGGCCTAGGACAGAAGCAGTGGACTAGGAGAAGCCAGGTTCAAGGAAGGTACTAGAACAAGAGCAGAGAGGACCGGTAGATGTGAGGGGTGAGGGTCAAGGAGGGAGGGAAATGGAGGAAGATTCCTTGGTGTTTGATTTGAGCAACCGGGTGGATGAGGGGGTGCCGTTCACTGAGATTGGAAAACGCAGAGATGATCAAGGCTTTGTTTTGGCCACATTAAGTTCAAGATGGCTCTTGGGAGTCCACATAAAGATGGAGTTTTGGAGTTCATGGGAGAGGCTGGGGCTGCAGATGAAAAAAATTAGAAGTTGTCAGTTTATTGATAATATTACAACTTTCGGAACGGACGAGATAATTTCGGGGGAGACAGCGAGAGCCAGCCCGAGGTGAAGCCCTGGGGCGCTCCAACACTGGCAAGGTGTGGAGTGGAAGAGAAGGAACTTACAAAGACAGAGGAGGAGCAGCTGGAGAGACAGGAGGAGGACCAGGCCAGCGTGATGTCACGGAAAGCAAGGAAAGAAGAGGCTGCAAGGCCAAGTGGCCAGCTGGGCTGCGTGCTGCTGAGAGGCGAGTGAGAGATCCAGAGTGTCCCATAGGGAGGGACAGACAGCGCAGGTAGGGAAACAACCATGAGCGTTGAAGTCCATGCACATTCAGTGTGTCCTGTCTGCAGGGCTGGGAAGGTTTCCCAGCACAGGCGGGATGGGAATGGACGGAGGAAGACGAGGAGCAGACTGCAGGGACAAAGCACTGACTCCGGGGCTCTGGGTCACACCCTCAGCCTGGAGTTTCTCAGCAATGGGGCTCCTCCTCTGCTGGGCCTGTGGGGATGCTGACCTGATCCAGCTGGAGCTGGGGGTGGGGGAGAAAGAGGAAATTCCTAATTTTAAGAAACTAACTTGATTTCATTTCATTTCTCAGTGGTTTCTAATGAATTTTATGGGTGCCCTTCGGGGCCTCTGTATCAGAAAGTGCCTCATTAGCAGTTCATCTGGAACGGACCCACGTTAGTTATCAGGAGCCTGGATGGACCTGCCCAGCCTCATGTGGCTCTAATGGGGGGCCTGAGGCCTTGTATGTGGGGGTTCCAGCTGGCTGGGTAGGTGAGCTCCCAGGCTCTGGAGGAGCCCTCCCTTGGGACCCTGGGTACCCAAGAAGCTTGAGCCTACTTTCTTAGGCATCCTCATCTCTGTTTTGTGATGCTGTGTTATGACTGTAAAAGGTATGGAGAACTGGCTCCATTTGGCCTGTGATTGGCTGCATTTCTTAGGTAGGGCCCCGTTTATTCTCAGTTATTGACCTAACATATGGCCAGAGGATGGAGTTAGCACCTGCCTTTAATTCCCAGGTATGAACCATTCCTCCCTTGTTCCCTCCTCCTTCCCTCTATCCATCTATTAATATTCAACAACCAGCGATGACCAGCTCAGTGGTTGGACCGAGAAGCAGCTCCAAAGCACTTCCCAAAGCCAAACTTGCACCAAAAAAAGGTCATGGTCACTGTTTGGTGGTCTGCTGCTGGTCTGATCCACTACAGCTTTCTGAATCCCAGAAAAACCATTCCATCTGAGAAGTATGCTTAGCAAATCGATGAGATGCACCGAAAACTGCAACATCTGCAGCCAGCTTGCTCAACAGAAAGGGCCCAATTCTTCTCTACAAGAACGCCCGACCACATGTTGCACAACCAACGCTTCAAAAGTTGAATGAATTGGGCTATGAAGTTTTGCCTCATCCTCCATATTCACCCGACCTCTCACCACCCGACTACCACTTCTTCAGCATCTCGACAAATTTTTGCAGGGAAAATGCTTCCACAATCAGCAGGATGCAGAAAATGCTTTCCAAGCATTCACTGAATTCCGAAGCACAGATTTTTACACTACAGGAATAAACAAACTTATTTCTCGTTGGTGAAAATGTGTTGATTGTAATGTTTCCTATTTTGATTAATAAAGATGTGTCTGAGCCTAGTTATAATGATTTAAAATTCATGATCTAAAACCACAATTACTTTTGCACCAAGTTAATAGAACCCTCCCTCCTTTCCTCTATCCCTCCCTCCCTTCCTCCATCCAACAGACATTTGGTCTCCTCTCCTGCTATGCTCCCCTCTCCTCACTCCATTCCACCTGCGCTAAACTTTTTTCTCTGTCTCTTGAATGGCTAAGCATATTCCTATAGCCTGAGGGCTTTGGCAGTGGCTGTGTCCTCTGCCTGGAATGTTCTTCCTTTGGAACCTCACATGGCCAACTTCTTCACCTCTTTAAAACATTGCTTGAGCGCCACCTTTTAGACCACGTTGTTTAATTTTGTGGTCTGTGCTCTTCCACCCCAGCGCTCCGGCTCCCTTCCCTGCCAGACTTTTCCTCTGCTCCGTGGTCCTTAGTCACTTTCTAACAGCCTAATATGTTCACTCACTGGTCATGGTCCTTGTCGAATGTGAAGTGTGAGTTCCAAGACAGCATGCTTCATTTCGTTCACCTAGAACAGTCCTGGCACATGGTAGACATTCATTAAATCTTAGTTAAGAAGAGAACACTTATTTAGCACCTACTATATACCAGGCACCACAGGCACTAGGAATATTGCACAGACAAGACAGGCAAGGCCTCTTCCCCCCGGAGCTCCCAGTCTAGTGAGTGGGAGGGACAATAAACATAACGTATAAATAAAGGTAATCACAGGTGGTTATTGTGGTGTGAAGGAGGAAGAAAGGAAGATGCATGACAGGGAATACGAGGGAGACTGGCCTTGGTTAGGGGCTGTATTAGTTTCCTGAGGCTGCTGTGACCAAGTACCACAAGCTGCATGGCTTTAAACACCAGAAATGTCTCCTCTCAGGGCTCTGGAGGCTGAGAGTCTGAAATCAAGGTGTCAGCACACTTCCCCTGAAGGCTCTGGGGAAGACTCTTCCTTGCTGCTGGGGGCCCCAGGCCTTCCTTGGCTTGTGGCACCATCGCTCCAATCTCTGCCTCCGTCTTCGTGTGGTGTTCTCCTCTCTGTGTCCCTGCGTCCAAAGTTTCCCCCTCTAATAAAGATAGCACTCATTGCATGAGAGTCCACCCTAATCCCCTCTGACATCTGCAAAGACCCTATTTCCAAATTAGGTCACATCCACAGGACCCGGGGAGAGGACTTGAACGTACCTTTTTGGGGGACATACTTCAACCCACGCCAGGGGTGAGAGAAGCACTGTCTGAGGAGATGAGTTAAGCTGACAGCAGAACTTGAGAGTGAGCCACTGCAGGGAAAGAGCTTAGGAGTGAGGAGCTGTGCTCCAGGCAGGAGTCCCTGCAAAAACAAAGCCCTGCAGCAAGAATGAAGTAGGGCAGCGAGGTCCATCCTAATGGTGACTCCCGTGGGCCCCGACCTCTCAGCCCAGAGCCTGTCTTGGCCAGAGTAGGGGCAAGGGGTGGGTGGTCTGTATAGACCCCTAGCCTGGCAGCAGCAACATTGGCAGTGGGGAGCTGAATAAATCACGATGGCTCCAAATACAACTCTTACCTCATCCCTCCCTTGCTTACTTCTTGTCTATGGCTCCTCATCACCCTCAGGACAAAATCCAAGACTGGCTTCTCCCTCTTCTCCAGCCTGCAGAAGTAGGAAGAAGGTATGTGACAGGCTCCCAAGTCAAATCTAGCTGAGTAGCCTTGGGCAAGCCTTTGGGACTCAGTTTCTTTATCTGTAAAATGGAAGGAAACCACAGGACTGCACAGGACTGTTGTGAGGATTAAAGGAGATCATGGAGGTAAAATGCCGAGCCTGGCATTTAGTAGACTCTCCATCAGGATAACTTCCTACCTCCTTCTGGTCACTAGGTCTTCCCCTTCCCCTCAGGCCCTGGGTCCCCCTCAGCCACCCTGTCCAGAATGAACATGGAGGCAGAAGGCCTGACTTCTGTGAGCTCGCCTTTGGGCAGTGTTCTGGGGATGGAAAATCCACTTCCCCGACCCCAACCTCATGCCTCCATGCTTGTAAAATGCCTTTCCTCTCACCTGAGATCACATTGTTCCAACTGCCAGCACTCATGTGCAGCGCAGATGGCTGGAAGTCACCAGGACAAGAAAGAGAGGAGGAAGGGAAGCTGGACAGTTAACACAAACATGGCCAATGAGGTCCCTTTCCGTGCTCGGCCCGTGGTGGCCAATGCACGCATTTGTTGTACTAAGGGATGAGCTGAGATGAAAGCACGGCTTTAATCTTCAGGGTGGCGTCGCTTGGGCTGGTTCGCTGAGATGGGGGCTCTGATCACATTGCACCGGGGTTAGTGTCTCGTGACTGTGTCTCCAATCAACTTGGGAGCACTTGGGGGTCCAGGAGCCAGATTTGAGTCCTTGCTGGGACCCCAACCCCAGCACAGGGTCTGACCATGAGCAGGTTGGTCCTCAATGAAAGAATAAATAAGTGCCTGAGACTTACCCTCCTGTGTTCTCTAATAAGTCCCCCACTTGACCAAGGCATTGTCTTAGCTTAGATTCCCGTAGAAGCAACCCCTGAGACAAGGATTTCAGTGCAGAGGTTTATCTGGGAGGAAGCCTGGGGTGCATGTGTAGGAAAGAAGGGAAGTGAGAGCAGAGAGGAAAAGGAAGCCCACGCAGGGCATGTGGATGAGCAGGGTACCGCTGTGGGCAGCTGGAGTGCAGTCCTACTGGGGACCTCAGGGACACTGCAGAGAACACGCGCCCCTGAGCATGCACCCCGTGCACGTGGGGGCACAGAAGCTGGGGTTCCCCTACACCACCTCATTGTCCACCATGGACAATGGACCACCATGGACAACCTCCACCGTGGGTTGAGGTTTGCGCCAGGCTCATGTGCGCTGGCTGAGAAGGCTCCTGCGAGCAGAAGCAGCTGTCAGCAGAGGTGCAGATGGGGAGTGAGAAGCCGCAGGGGGGTTGAGGAGTCAGAAGGATGCGGCGGGGCTCCCAGGCTCCAGGGCCAAGGCCTTGCGGCTCTCCAGATGAGGTGCGCCGCTTCCGCCCGACAGTCACAGTCGGGGTCCCCCAGCCAAGGGTGGCTGGTGGAGGAGCCCTTCCCAGGGTTCGCCTGGGACTCAGCTCCACGTCCCTGGGGTGGGGCCGGTCGCATTCCCGTCCCTGGCTGTGTCTGGCCTCACGCCCTGGAGAGAGGGCTGCAGAGGGAGGAGGGACGGCACGCGGGGGCCAGGCTGGCGGACTTGGGCTCTCCCCCAGACTGGAGCCGACTTAAGTGCTGAAGTGGGGATGAAAAACGAGCAGCCTCGCGAGCATTAAATATTTAATATTCTCTCCCTGGGAGGTGTCAGGGAAAGGGCCCTATAATAAATACCGCACGGGACAATTCCATCACAGAGCTCGTCAGTTAATGGCCTCGTTTGCTCTGACAGAAGCATTACGGATGCTTGGTCCGGCGCGCATTTCGGCAGTGTGCCTCCGCCGAGCCTTAGACCGAGAGGGCAGGGGACAGGCTGGAGAGGAGGGCCCTCGGTTTGCCAGATTTTCCTACTAAGTGTGGAATTGCGATTGAGCAGAAGAAAGATTCGTCTGACAGATTCACAGCACTTGGTACCTGGCAGGCCCTGCTGTAAGTGTCCCAGGGATGAAAATGATACGGTCCTGACTATCGCTACATCGCAATTATTATTTCCATTTTGTAGGTGGGGACACGATCTGTTGAAGAACTCAGGCAAGGCCACGTTGCTGACGAATGGAAAAGATGGGTCCTGAAGACAGGCAGGCTGGCTCCGGAGTCCCTGCTGTCAACCACTGTGCCTTGCAGCTGGGGCTCCGGAGCTGTGGGCTGTGGTTCCAGCTCCAGCTGTGTGACGGGGCAGTGTGGCTCACCTTCTCTGTGTACCAAACTGGGACGATACCAGTCCTGTCGCATGGAAGGTGTGAGACGAGATGAGGAATTGCGTGCAAAGCTTTAATCACCATATTGGTAAAGGTTGGCTCTTGTCACTACTTGAACTCCATCTACTGACTGTCTCTGTGGCAAGCTGCTTGACCTCTCCGGTGTCAGTTTTCTTCTTTGTCTGCAGAGCTAAAAGTCCTGTCTCGCAGGGATGGTCCCAGGGGAGTGCCCTTTGACCTCTGTTCTGCCTGGCCCTAGGGAAGTCCCAGTGAGCTGCAGTGGGCGAGGCCTGAGGTTAAGGGGTCCTGGGGTGACCTGGTGGGCCAGGACTGAGCCGGGAAGTCGCGGCATGCCCAGTGTGACAATCCCAAGTCGGGGGGCTCAGCGTGTCTCTATGTGTCAGTCCTGAGCTGTAGGGTCCCACCTGCCTATGTGGGCCATCCTGAGTCAGGGGACCCGTAGTTTCCAGCAGATTCTCAGCCCTGTGCCCCTTTGCTGGTATTAAATTGCCCTGTGCTGCCCTGTGGTTTTCATTCCTCGAATTATAATTGAGCCAATGTGGTCAGGGAAGGTACAGCCTGACTTCCTTGCTGGGAGAGAAGCCACAGTCCTGTGTGTTCAAACGAACATGCTGGAGGCCAGGCAGCCCACGGTCCCAAGCAGCCCAGGGCTGCTGTGCTCAAATCCTGTGTTGCCAGGCACCATTCTGGTCTGTGAGCTTGGCTCTGGGCGTGGGCACACATGTCTGCTGCCTCTCTGGCCTAGGACAAGAGGGAGGAAAGGGAGAGGTGGGGGTCCAGCCTGCAGCTAAGCTCAGGACGTGCCACTGCTCCTAACAACGGTGACTCTCTGGACGGCAGTGTTCCAAAGGTCGTTCCAAAGGTCACAGCTCTGGGGGGCTGCCCCTCGTCCCAGTGGTCCCATCATCATCCTATTTGACACCTCCAGAGCCTGGAGCTGCTGGTGGGGACCGGGAGGGGGAGCGAGTGGGGGAGGGAAGAGTGCGTGGTCAGCAGCGCTTTATGGATGGCCCCGGACTGTGATGAGAGGAACCTCCATGCTCCTCCCAGCAGCCCCATGCTCTGCCTGCCTGGGAGCAGCCAGGGTGGGCTCCACTAATTTATATTAATGCAAGACCACTAATGATGAGCTATCGCCTCTCTCTTCTCTCTTCCCTCTTGCAGCAGGAGGTCAATGCTCAGATTCAAATGCTGAGTTTTGCTGGCCCCCAGTTCCTTGGGTAATAAGCCTGGGAAGGAAGTCTGAACCAGGCAGCTCTAGCTCCTAACTTCCACCCCATCTCTCATCTCCACTCCAACAAACAAATCCCCAGGGTTCTTTTCTCCTGAGTTCTACCAACCATTTTCCTAATGAAGAAGAGAGCCCCAAAACTGTGGTGAAAGCCCTGTGCTGATGTGGGGGTGCAAGGCCTACTAGAGACTTGGGGGAATTTGCTATAACTGCACAGGGCAGTCTTTATGACATACTACTTCCTTCTTCCTGCTTGTGCCTGAACTTGCTGGAGGGTGAGAATGCCTCCTGTTGCCCTGTGCTGCAGACTCCCTGCCCACAGCCTTTATTCCTGACCTGAGTGGAGTTTTGCAGCTGTCCTGTGAAGTAGAGACAGGGCTGATGGAGTTGTCCTCACTTTACAGAGGATGGAAGTGAGGCCCAGAGGGAGACCAAACTGAGCTCAGGCCCCAGGACTCCTGAATCCAGGCATACTGCATCTTGAAGCCACACCGGGAAATTTCTATCTAATTATCTGGAAGTAATTATTCTGTTCCCATGGGGCCTAGGACAAAGGCAGGCCACAGGGATGTCTGTCCTCAGAGCTGGGGATGACAGGGCCCTCAATTTCAGCGTACCATGGGGAGAGGTATAAACTGTCACCCAGGTGCCATCCTTAGAGAGCAGACCAGTGCTTGTGTGTGCAGGGGCTATGGAGAGAGGCCATGCAGGCGGGGGCCAGCACAGCCCCTCTGGCAATGCCCTTCCCCTCCCAGGCCTCAGTCTGCCCATCTGGATGCTGGGAACTGTCTGGGGATCTCTGAGCACCAGCCTGGAGACGCCTGGGTGGGGCCGTAAGGAAAGGAAGGCCCTTCGAGCGCTGTGCCTTGGGCTGGGGGCTCCCCAGTGGTCTTAGTCTCAGACCCCAGACCCGGCTGGTTGAAGAGCCCACCCAGCCATCCAGCTCCCTCATGCCGCCACGGATCAGCGGTGGCTTAATCCCACTGCTTTAGCTTTTTGCTCATGCTTGATGATGTTAAACTTGGGGGTGCCTGAAACACTCGCACACAAACCCACACAAATGATTTCTCCCGACATTAACATATTTCCTTTTGAAACCCTGTGAAGTTTTTCTCCAAAGTAATGGATTTTCCCCCCCACCCCTTGTCTGGGCCAAATGTATTCAAATCTGGCCTCCGTTAAGTCAAAAGATTCCTATCGGCCCAGCAGGGCTTCCCTCCTGTTTCCTCGCAAATCAGCATCCTTTTTATTCTTCCCTCAGATCTCCGTGTAAAAAGGGAGGCTTTCTTTGCAAAAGTTTCACTGGGACAGACAGACGGACGCGATGTTGCTGGGGCCTTTGATAGCCAAGAACACAAGATCCGACTTCAGGGGGCTCAGAAACTTCATCAGCTGAGGAGGGGGACGAGGAGAACAGGATCCTGCTGAAACAGCCCTTTGAAATCCCCCAAATGATGTTTGATGTGCTGGTGCCTTTCAGCCTAAGCCATACCTTTGGCATCAAAAGCACCTTTTGAAAAAAAAATTAGCTATTTTTTAAGGCGCAGAAGGAGTAAATTTAATATTAAGTCCTAATGGCAGAAGTCTTTGAAAAAGGCATTTCTGGACTTGGGATCATTTAATACTCGCCCTGATCTAGCAGCACCAGTTCCCTTCCCTCCCCACCTTCAATTCTTAATCCTTCTCTTTCCAAATCCTGGGCCTCTGTGGTGGCAGGTCAGGGCCTGGCGTCCCGTAGGGGAGCAGTGACTTCCAGCGAGTGGAGCGAGAGTCTCATTCCTTCAGCCATCCAGATCCCCAGCTTTTGAAGCACCAGCCAGCCCCTGAGATTTTCTTCTGGTTTTCAAAGGGATAGCTCAGGCCTGGAGGGGAGTTGCTAGTCCTCCCTGGAATTGTTGGAGAGGAATTGTTAGTCCTCCCTGCCTAGGGGACTGGAGATAGAGTCCCAGAACGAGCCCCTGATGGAGCGTGGACCACCTCAGGGCCCAGGGACTTGCCCAGCTCAGCCCACCTTGGTCATCCCAGCTCAGACTGGCCCAGCTCCCCGGCAAGTGACTTGCCAAGCCCTGATTTTGGGGGGAACCCCCCACACTCCACACAGGGGTTTCTGACCTGCTTTGGGGAGCATCTCTCTTCCTTCTCCTGCCGGGCCCAACACAGCCAGTACCACGGACAGCTCTGGGCATGCCCACGTCTGGTTGCAGGAGACTCTGTACCCTGGTCTCCCTCCGAGAGAGTTAAGGGGGCCTTGTTGGACTAAAGGGAGCTTCGCTTTTTGGGATGGGAAACCATGTTCCTCCACACAGGGTCTAGCATTCAGGCAGAAGGTTTCTGAGGGAATCACAGGGATCGTGGGGAATGGAAAAGGAAGATGTGTTTCCTGCCTGAGGGCACGGGGACATGTTGGAAACAGGGAGGTTGGGGTGGGTGTGTTCAGTGTGGGGAGAGGGTGGTTGGAGGATTCTTGGGGGCGTGGGGCTGTGTGGTTAGACCTCCCTGGCTACATGATGCCTCACCTAAATCATTCGCACTGTCTCATCCGTATCATCCCAGCCCTCTCTTGGCTTGCCTGATTGGAAAAGTTCTCCTCACATCAGTCCCTTGCTTAAGACCTTCCATGGCTCCCCATTTTCCTTAGACTAAAGGACGATCCCCAGCCTGGCAGGTGAGACTTCTGAAGATGTGGCTTAGCCAACCTGTCCCAATGCATTTCCTGACTCTGACTCAGGCACACTGTTCCCCTCTCACATGGAGTCCTTGTCACGACTCCATACCTCTGCACTTCCAGTGCTCCCAGTCTAGACCCTCTTCCCTACTTGGCAAATATCTGCTCTTTGGTCGAGACCCTGTTCAAAGCTCAATGCCTTGATGAAGCCCTTTCGATCCCTCAGGCACTGTGTTTCCAGCGCCAGGTTCAGCCGTCTCTAACAGCGTTAGCATCTTGTGTTGCAGCTGTTTGCACCTGTCTTCCCCTGCTGCCTCTGAGGTCTTATAGACAAAGCCTGGGTCTTATTAATCTTTGCATCCTTATCACCCAGAAATCTGACCCAAACTCCCTCCCCCGAGTTTCAATAAATTATATCATCCCCATTTTGTAGATGAAGAAACTAAAGCTCAGAGACCTTAGGTAACTTGCTCAAGGTCACATAGCTAGTAAGTTGAATACTATAAGAGAAAGGGTAGCTCTGTAGGAGAAAAGGAGGTTCTTGCAGCTCAAGGACCCTTTTGAAACTGGAGCTTTTGGAGATGGCCAAGTGGAAGCCCTTTCAAGGAAAGCCTCCTCCTCTTGGACATTTCCTCCACTAGGACATGCTGCCCCAAGTGCCCTGGGGGTGATCAGGGTTGGAAGCATCGCAGGTCCTGGCTGGGGGAGTCGGGGACCCTAACACTGTGGAAAGGAGAAGGACCTGCAGACAGAGCAGAAATGGGGAAGTGCATTTGGCATTTTTTGGGTCCTGCCAGTACTGCCCATACCTAACCCTGAGAAGGTGCGGAAGGGTAACGCCCCAGCCCACGGCTCTCACTGATTCACGTCGCCTCCCTCCCAAGGCATTAGCCCTCCGTGACTTCATATTAATCTGCAGGCACTTATTGCTCTGCAAGGCTGTTTTGACAAAAGTTCATTATCAAGACTGCTAAATGCTTTTAAAGCATTGATTGGGCAAATTATTACATCACTGGGGTAGACACTGTGTTTGAAGATGGATGGTGTTGCTCAGACCATCTGAAATTTTCCTCCTTTTAATTGGATCGATCCCCAGAATAAACGAAGTTTAATTGAATTTTGAGGAAAATTGAGCAGTTGTTTGTGAGTCTCTGTCGATAGGCATTATTTCAATTACACGGTGATAAGTGAGCGGGGGCGGGGTGGTGGTGGTGGGTTGGGGTTGGGGAGGGCGTTGAGCTGGCTGCACGCTGGCTGCATTCAAGTTTCCCCGAAGTGAGTCCCACCTCCACGCCTGCTCATTCAGTAGATATTTGCTCAAGGTCAACTTTGTGCTCCAGCCCAGCATCAGGCCAACTCCCTCCTGGTTGCCAAGTTCATTCAGTTCATACCATGAGTGGCCAGGGGCACGGGCTCTGGAACCTCATGCACCTGGATCTAAATTCTGGCTCGCTAGTGATACGGTTCTCGGAAAATTATATACATTCGGAATGAGGGTACAGCCTGAGGCCTCAGTTTCTCGACTTGTAAAATGGGAATATGTTGTCCCCTGTCACCTGGGGTTGATACAGCATGACATAAGATTTGCAGATGCTATCCCTCAGCTACATCTGGAAGGTGCTACAGGTCTAGTCCCACACCAGAAGGAAAGCAGTCGTGAATGTACACAAATGTCAGAGGATGAGGAAAAATCTTGTCGTTGTCGCTAAGCTGTCTTTTAATCTCATGCTTTTTAAAATTTACCATGGAGTTCTTTCCTTCCCTGTCTGTCTCCTTGTTTCTTTCTTCCTTGGGCAGGTACTCTCCAGCTTACTTCTTTTTCTCTCTCCCCATAATTCCCTCAACGCTCCTCCCATAGTTATTTGATTGTGAATAGTACAGGGTGCTGTACATTGTGTAATATGGGTATCAAATAGTCCAGGGCATCAGAGAAAGCTTCTATAAGGAGACAGCATTTAGTCTGAGACCTGAAGAATGAGCAGAGTGAATGAACTATGTGTATGTATGTATGTGTGTGTGTGTGTGTGTGTGTGTGTGTGTGTATGTGTATGTGGGGGGAGTGTTCTAAGTAGAGAGGTAACAGCATGTGCAAAGGCCCTGTGGTTGAGTGGGAGATGTATGGGGAGCTGTCAGCAGACCAGTGTGGCAGGAGCCTGGGAAGAAAGGAAGTCTTCAGGTCAGCAACGGACAGAGCACACGTGACAAAGTGAGGAGCTTGGGCTCAAATCCAGGTCCACAAAACTCTAAGTCTAGGCTCATTCCATTGCCCCATGCCTTAGTCTTTCTTGAAGTCCCAGGCAGATCAAAGCTAAGCGACTCTGTGCCCCCTGCTCCCTGAGTCCATTATGGGAGGGCAGCGGTGGGCTTTGTCGAGGTGGGCTTAGGATTTTCAGATTCTTCAGAATGGACCATTTCTAAGCTGGACAGACCTTTCTCTTGAAAATCCTGGACTCCTCTTCCAACCCAACCAAGATTCAGAGCTGGTAATTGAAGTCGAGCCAGGGACCCTCAATTGGGGGCGATTTGTCCCCATGGGAACATTTGGCAGTGTCTGGAGACATGCTTGATTGTTAAAACTAAAGGGAAGTATTGCTGTCGTCTAGCGGGTAGAGGTCAAAATATCCTCTGATAAATATCCTTCAACACACAGTATAGCAACCCCCAAAAGAATTATTCAACCCAAGATGTCAATAGTGTTGAGGGTGAGAAACTCTGCCCTAAGCAATGCTGGACGGTGGCCACGGGCCTTCTTACCCCTCATAGCTGGTGCGTGGAGAAGTCAGAGGCCTCTCTCTTGTGAGTCACAGGAAATTTCTCCCAGAGCTGCTCCTGCCCAGCGGCTGGCCTGGGTTCCCTTGATGCCCG
Source organism: Propithecus coquereli (assembly GCF_000956105.1). Taxonomy (NCBI): domain Eukaryota; kingdom Metazoa; phylum Chordata; class Mammalia; order Primates; family Indriidae; genus Propithecus; species Propithecus coquereli. The sequence continues at coordinate 1,878,800 of NW_012149485.1, forward strand.
GCTTGTCCTGTTTTTGGGAAAAATTTCCTTTGCTGGTTTTCTCTACCTCCCAACAGTCAGCCGTACTTCCTGGCTTTAAATAATGCCTCTGCTCTGGTTAGGAGCCTGAGCACCCCGTGTATACTTCAGTATCCTCTCTGGGGGTTCAAGTTCTTCATGGCTGTATCCCCAACCCCCATCCTCTAATCAGAGCTGAGCACTTGGAGAACACACACACCGTGTGATGTGGAGTGATTTGGATATTTTCCTCACTTGTCACTAATTGCAAACAATAAAATAAAACATTGTATTGCCACCAAGACTGCATTGCCATTGAAATCAAGTCCATTTTCATTTAAACAAGTTTGTGAAACATGCTCATTGGAAACAAATGTGTTCCCTGCACATGAATTCAGATGATGACAAATGGCTTTTTTTTTTTTTTTATTATCCTGAGTGTGTCTTTCTCCTCATCGGGAACAGTGAACTTCTTATAAGTGCCTTTGTAACCTCTGGAGTCAGCTCCAGGCCTGATTCTATTTCTCCTGGTCCCTCTCTGGGGATGGAATTCAGAAGAGGGCAGTTTGCTTTAGGAGGCTACAGCCTCCCTGGCAAGAGGGTTGAATGGAGGTACAACCACGGACACATCACCCCCCTGCTGTTGAGACCACAGAGTAAAGGCCAAGTGCATCCTAATAGCATTTGAGGCTTTTCACTCTATGGCTTCTGTCCACCCACTGAGCTTTCTGGTTTCTTCTTCACCTCACTGGACTGTTCGCTTTCCCCTGAATACCCTATATCTTTGCAGATATTATTTCTTCTACCAGAAATGCCCTTGCAATTCATGCAATAAGATGAATGTATTCTCCTGAATTCAATTCAAACATTACTTCCTTTGGAAAACTTCTTTTCTCTTCTGGGATTCCTCTATATTCTCAAAGCACTGTGTCCACACCTCTATTGGAGCATGTTTCACACGGTGGATTAAATGCATGTTTACTCAAATAACCCAAATAAAACCAAGGCCCCATGTGACCCAGTCCCAGCATGGTGTCACATTCAAAGAATTACATACAGTAATCAAAGGGATGTAAAACAATTTAAATCTTTTGTTGGTATCTCCCAAAGAATGTCAAAGAGGATCCAAATCATAATTCACAGCAACAATTCTTAAGATTTTCTTTCCTCAATCCTCTGGCTTTTCACTTCTCCCTCTCTTTGTAGCTGCCCAGAGGCTACTTTTTTTTTCTCCCCATAATTAACTCCCAACTAAAATTCTCTTAAGACCAAACCACTCATGGCTCTTGGCTGTCTTGTTACTCCTCTTTCTCTCGCAAGTCCTTCTTTTCTCCTCAGTGGTTTTTCCTTCTTTCCCAGATGTAAGTACAAAAATTCCCAGGGAAATTATGCACAGACTTGGAATCTTCCTGGCAGGGGAGGAGTATCTGTCTACTGCTAGATACAGACACAGGTGTGCATCTACTGCTAGATACAGATGCAGGCCTGCATCTACTGCTAGATACAGACACAGGTGTGCATCTACTGCTAGATACAGATGCAGGTGTGCATCCCATTCATCTGGATCTTGAGCCCCATGCAGAGGAGTTTCACCCAATAGTCACTTGACGTTTGTTCCCATAACTCTCATATGGAGAAACTGAAGCATCAAATTGGGTGGATTGAAAAGGATGCGGGTTCAGCTCAGACACTCTGGGTCCATAATGGGGGAGATGGGACGTGTGTGTGCTGTGAGACTAGTCCCAGCCACCATTCATCAGGGTCTCCATCCTGTCGGAGTTTGCTTTCTCTTATTTTATTTTTTCCCACGGCTCATACTTATTTGTTTTTGTTTTCCATTTTGAATGGATAAATTATTTTTACATGTTCTTTGCATTTCGAAACAGATTTTTAATTATACATTTTCAACAGTTTTAATGTGAACATATGAGCAGCTACTGAAAGTGCAGATAAATGTACCACGTTTCCGATTGTTTGTCACAATATTTGCTTTTTGCAAAATATTCCGGGGATATGGTCTCCCACATCCACATTTTGTAGACTGTTTAGGAATTCCTGCCAACAGCATAGCCAGCACTGTGAAAGCCGAGAAAGAGAGAGGGTCTGGAGCTCACGCAGTCATTGTTTGGGTGGGTGGGTTCTGGAGTGTGCTACGATATCCCTGCCTAAGCCCCGTGTGCAGCGGCGATGCAATGGGATTGACTCTGGGCAGAAGGCATCCAAAAGGCCAATGAATGGTGTCCAAGGGGTAGGCTGGGCATGCATTCATTCATTAATTCAGCAAATGATTCTTGCACATCTGCTGTGTGCCTGACAGTTCAGCTTAGGCCTGGGATTTTAGGTGGTGACAACCTAAACCTAGAAACAAGCACTGACCAGGGGCTTTGGGACACGGCCAACTCTGAGTCATCGTGGAAGTTAGGGGGCATGTAGAAAGCCTGATGTATACACAGAGTGGAGGTCTGAGGCCTAGAATCTTGTTCATGGGGTGAGGGAGGTCCCTAGACTTCCTCTGTCTCCCAAGGAGAAAGGAATACTCCACTGTCCCCAGGCAGAATTTTAAGGTATGTGATAGACCCCAGAGTGGTCAGGAAAATGTTTCCTTCTTCCCTCCCTCTTTCCCACGTCCATGGGAGAAGAAATAGACTTTGCCATGTGCCTTGCTTTGCACTCATGAAGGGCAAAATATGCCTCTGCGTTCAGGATCAGGGCCCAAGCACAATGTACAAAATGATATTCCCAGCCCGGTATTTCGCATCAAATAGGGATCCAATATCCAAGGAATAGACTCACCTCCCACAGCTCAAGGCCATACTTGATCATGCCTCTCTGTTTGGCTACCTGTGGCTGGGGCCTTTCTACCTTCCCAGGACTCACCATGGTGGGGATCTGCAGGCCATCCACCTTGACTAAGCTCTTCCAGATAACCCAGAAGCCTGAGCATGGCCCCAGAGGTGTAGACAGAGTCCTTCCTCCCATAGCTCAGAAGTTTCCATGCTCTTGTCTTCCCAAAGGACAAAATTTGCTCAAACTTTGGAGATTAGCTTCCTCCAGAAAGCCTTCCCTAAATTCCCTAATGGAACACACCTCTCCATATGTATTTCTTTAGCACATCTCAATCTTAGCACTCGTTTGGGAGATGATTTAATATAAATATAATACGACATATAATATTATAATACATAATATAATGATATAATATGGTCCATCTCACCTACCATGTTGTACGGTCCATGAGGGCAGGGGCTTTAGGCCTCTTTTTGTTCACTATTTTATTTCCAATATCTGACATAGTAGTTTGCATACAGAAGATGATCAATGCATATTTGATGAATAAATAAATTTTAAGTTTACTGATACTTATTATTAATAATTTTATCCTCACTGGCAAGGTCTCAGGAAGAGCAGCGAGGCACAATAATGGCAGCTACAGCCACAACAGGAAGTGCTATTTCTTGCGCTCTGACTATGTGCTGAGCACGGAGCTAAGCGTTTTTCAGGCAGCAGCTCACTTACTATTCGCCGCAGCCTCATGAGGTAGATTCTATCATCCCCATTTTAGAGATGAGGACACTGAAGCTGAGGGAAGTTCAGTCACTCACCCAGAGTCGCACAGGCAGGGTGTGGTGAGGCCAGGGTGAGAGCACTGGGGACTCTGTATTAGTGTCCCGTTGCCACTGTAACAAATTACTTAGAAGATTAAAACAACACAAGTTTATTTATTATTTTACAATTCTGGAGGTCTGCAGTCAGAAAGGGGTCTCACTGGGCTAATACGATGGTGTCAGCAGGGCTGCATTCCTTCCGGAAGTGCAAAGGGAGAATCTGTTTCCTTGCCTCTTGCAGCTTCTAGAGCTTGCCTGTGCCCCTTGTTTCATGGCCACTTCCTCCACTTTCAAAGCTGGCAGCAGCATAGCATTGTCCCCTCTCTCCCTTTCTCACCCTCCTGCCTCCCTCGTACAAGGACCTTGTGATTACATTGGACCCACCTGGATGATGCAGGATCCTCTTCCCATCTCAAGATCCTGAATCAAATCTTCAAAGTCCCTTCTGTCATGCAAGGTTTGGGGATTAGGACGTGGACATCTTTGCAGGGTCTACTGTTTTGCCTACTACAGACTCCTCTGCTGTATTGCCCCCTTTCTGGATTCTTCTTTGAGGACCTCAAACAAATCCAACCACCTGCTCCCCACCCCCCAACCTGGGTATATATGATTTAAATCTCAGAGAGGAGAGGAAACTCTCAAAGCTATTGATAGGATGGGTCAGAGGTGCCAGGGCATTCCCCACCCCTTCCTGGGGAGCAGGGATGCAGGTGGTAGGACCAAAAGGCAGTGACCCTCTCTCTTCTGCATCAGCAAAGTGCTGAGGCCCCAGGCCTGGGACTGCAGGTTCCTCTCTAGGCCAAGCTGATCCTCAAGGTAACGTTTGATATTCGCTGGCTGGCCTGCTGGGCTATAAGTCTTCACGTGTAATTTAGGACAATTAAAATAAAGTGTTAGCAAGCCATGCATTTCCCTTGCGATGACGAGTCTCTAGCATTGTGTCTAGCTGAGCAGCTGGGTCCCTTGATCCATCAGAGGCGGCCGATGCCAGCCTCCAAGCTCACGGCTGATCTCCCACGCGGAATGAATTAACATGGCAGATATAATTTCCCTGGGTCAACGTGCTTCGCCCCGCAGATCCATCTCGATTCAGGCTCGGGGAAGGCTGACTGAAGCCACCTGCTTGCCTGGCCTCAGAAACCTTGTCTGGGCCTGTCTGCCCACCCCTCCCTCCAAGCTTCTGCTTCTAGCCTAATCACCAGGGGGAGGGGAACACAATCAACTTGGGTGTAAAATTCTAAAGTCCTTTGAAAAATGCAATTGGAACATAATCCTGCCTGTTAACGTTTCCTAGTTAATTATCATCGGCTGTATTTTTGGCATCAGGACTGAGCTGGAGGGTGTGGGGAGAGAGGGGTGGGATCTTCGTCACAATACCAGTTTTAGGAGTCGTTTATCTTGTCTTTTCCACTAATTATCCCAAACTCACCACTAGGCTGTCACACTTACATGCTCCAATAAATGTAGTTTTAAATCAGCCGCTGACTTTGCGGCAGTGGTAGCAGCGTCCCTGGTTCGTGTCTAACTAGGGCCATCCATCTGTAATCATGGCGCGGAGGAGAGACGGTGCTGTTTGGGCCTCCATGAATGATCATGCTTATTTATATGCAAATACGTTTGACAAATCAATAATGTATGATTTAGCTGTTCAGTGTGTGTTAGTACGCTGGCCGGCGAGCCCAGGTGGGGGCTCCACAGAGGGTCTCTTTGGCCCCTGCCCCATCCCACCTGGCCTGTGCTTACAGCTGCCCTTCCCTGCTGCCTCCAGCTTCCAAGGTTTCCAAGTTCAAGGTTCTTCATTTTTCAGACCAAGAAACTTGCCCTAGTGAGGGTCTTTGTCCCTCTCTGAGGCTCTGCCCCAGTTAGGACTTTGTTCCTTTCTTAGACTCAGCATATTATTAATATAGCAAATACATACTGAGCATCTATTATTATATCTCTCTATATCTACATCTACTTATATCTCTCTATAAAACAAACCCTTATATAGCATTTGCTAGGTTCCAGCACTGTTTTGATGATAGGTGGTCCATCAATTCCAGATTGACACAGATGAAGGCCTCCTTCACTCCGCAAGAACTTACTATGTGGGTGCATGTGCCAGATACCTTTTCTCAGGCAACACCCACAACAACCTCATGAGGCCGGTCCTACAATTATTCCCACTTTACAGATGGGAAAACTGAGGCCCACTGAGGGTAAGTGACTTGCCCAAGATCACATAGCCAGCAAGTGTGTAGAGTGTTGGCATTTGAGACAGATCTGTTGCCTCTGGTGACCTCTCCCTAGTCTTCTAGTTCTAACTCTAACATTGCCTTAACTCTAATCCTGAACTGAATCCCCTCTAAGTATGGTAGATCCCAGGGCTGACTTGGGGTTCTGTCTCCATCTCTCCAGAGTGTGTTTTCAAAGCCACCCAGACCCACCCAGCATTGCTGGGAGGTAGCAGACTCGGGGGCCCACAACACCCACAGGGCAGTCCTCTCTTTGAACACTTCAAAGGCTCCCCAGGGGCCTCAGGATAAAGCCTGACAGTCAAAGCCCCCTCTAAGCTCCAGCGAAGCTGAACTCTTTGGCTTCCCCATGCACCAGCCTCTGGGCCATTGCACAGGTTGTTCCCTGTGCTGAACTCTCTTCCCTCTTTCTCTTTGCTGAGATAGCTTTACCTTTTCAGTCTCTAATTGGATATCATTACCTCTAGGAAGCCCTACTAGGCTGCCCTCTACCAGACAGATGCCCCTCTTCATCTTCCACTTGCCCCACGTGGGCCAAGAGGGCCTCCAACAATTCCTGCCTCTTGGTATTCATGTCTTTGTAGTGCCCTCTCATATTGCATCAGGGTTTAACCATATGACAGATAAAAACAACTGAAATGATGATTTGTGACTTCTGTGGGTAGGTCATAAAAGATGTTGCTGCTTCCATCTTGTTCTCTTGGATCACTCGCTTGGGAAAAGCCAGCCGCCGTATTGTGAGGACACTCAAGCAGCTCTATGGAGAGGTCAGTATGGCAAGGAACCGAGGCCTCCTGCCAACAGCCAGCACCATCGTCTTTCCCCACGTGTGCTTGCTGCTTTGGAATTGGACCCTCCGGTCCCAGTCTATCCTTCAGAAGATGTCAGCCCTAGCCGACACCTTGACTACAATCTTGTGAGAAAACCTCAGCAAAAACCACCCAGCTAAACCACCTTTAAATTCCTAACTCACTGGGACTATATTTGATAATAAGTGTTTATTGTTTTAAGCCACTAAGTTTTGGGGTAATTTGTTAAGCAGTAGTAGACATGTACTACACCCAACCAGTATGATTTCCCATTTTCTTTTTTGTTTTTTCCCCCACTCAACGGTGAGCTCTACGAGGTGGAGACAGTGTGTTTTTCATAGTTGTATCCTCATCACTCAGCAAGGAGCCCAGCACATGGCAGAAAATCAGAAGATAATTAGGGAGTGAATGACTCCAGGGATGGGAGTTCTCAGAGCTTTCCAGTGGGGAAAGGGCTGGGCTAGGACTCCTGTTTCATCTTCCAGCAAATCCTCAGAAGGGAGGAGGTCCTCCCTCAGTGGACATGTCATTTTCCCTGCCACCTTCTGTTCCATCCACATGGCTTGGGAAGTCAGTGTGCAGTGGCTTAAACACACTCTCTTCTCTGCAGAAGTTTCTGGGAACCAGAAGGCGGAGGCAGGAAGCAGATACTTTGCTGACTTGAAAAGGCAGCGGCAGGCTGTGTCCAGATGATAGGGGTTCATCAATTCCAGTTAGCGGCTCCCCTCCTGGCTTGGGAGATTGTTCCGGCCTCATCTCCTGTACTATTAATGCCAGTTCTTCCCAGCACACATGGCCAGAGCTAGCTCTGGGCTGGGGACATTTGCTTCCTGCGGGGCTCACGGCCATGAAATATTCAGTGCCAGCGACTCCCCCTCTCATATTTCTTCATATTCAGAGTGGCTACTCAATTGATATGTAAATAAAGTGCACCAGCACTGAGCCTGTCCCGCGCTGCATTATTTAAGCCGCAAAACGATGCATCATCCGTCATGGGGCCCATTGGCGGGACCCTGCTGGGCTCTGGGCAATAAAGCCCGCAAGAGTCTCATCAGACGCAGCGGGTGGCCCTAGTGGAAGTTCATTTATGCATGAAATATTCAGCCAGCAACAGTGCCAGCCTTAAACATCAGTAATTGGGGGGTTTCTATTGCTCCTAACTAGTGCCTCTAAATTATTGCAAAAGACTGGCCAATTTACAAATTACATATATTTGTCATGCTCTTGTACCTTTCCTGAACTAACTGTAATGGCCCCTGCGTTGTGGCTGTTTGCACACTCACCGTGGAGAGCTGTGCCCAGTGGAGCCTGGCTCCTCTGCGGAGCAGGACAGAGTGGGGGCTGCACCAGCCTGGCAAGCCCTGTTCTGCCCGCCCACCTCACTCTCCTGATTGTCGGCAACACCCCTTTCCTGGCTGCCTTAGTGGAACCTGATTGGCTCAGAGGCCATGTGTCTGAAGCCCAGGGGCCAAACATCCCCCAGAGGTATCCTTCAGTGTCTGTCCTTGGGGGGACTTACCTACTTCTGTGAGGTCAATCTCTCATTCAGCAAATATTAATATTTATGGAGCTTCTTCTCTGTCCCAGGCTCTGTGAGATGTTGGGGCTCTGGGCTTTAAGAAGCTCATGAGTTTAGTAGCTCACAACTCCGTTTAGATGACTAAATAATCATTGAGTGCTGTCTTATGTTGGCTTCCTCCTAGGCAGACTCAGACAAGATTCTGGATGCAAATTGTGTATTTGGGAGGTGATCCCAGGAAACAGGGAGGGGAGAGAAATTAACACATGAAGTGTTAACCAGCAGGGGGCCTGGGGCTCAGTCGCACTGGGGCCTTCTGAGAGGCAGTGTAGAATTCATCTCTCAGAGTTATTCTACCTGGGGGTGAGGGAGCTGGGGTATTTATCCACCGACTCCCGTCAGTCCCTTGGAAGGGTGTTTCGGAGAGGCTTCCTGGGCTGTGGAGTGGGAGGGACACCAAAAAAGGCAGTTTGTTTGGTGCCCTCCCCAGTGTCACTACTGGGAACTGGTGCCATCTTACAACCATCTGGAAAGGGAGTTTTTCATTTTTCTCTCTGAATTCTGACACAGCCCTTGTGTGTACAGGGCCTGGAGGCGTGCTGGGACAGAGGGGGAGGAAGTCTTGCCCCTCAGTTGAATAGGTACTTGCCTTGGGCCAAGGTGAGAAGGAATGAGGAAGGAAAAGGGAAGGGACAGAGCATCTCTAACTGTGTCAGGAATGCCTTTGTCCAAGTGGCGAAGTCAGGGCTGGAACCCCGATGCCCTCTAGCAAGAACTACTTCCTGCCCCTTTTCCAAACCCTTGGCATTCCACCAATGTTCAGCAATCCCATCCTCTTGAACCAAGCCTGGGGAACCTGGAGGCCAAATTCAGCCTTGAGATGCACAGGAGATGACATTCTGAGGGCTGCCTTGTCCCTGCCTGAGGCAGGCAGGAAGGGGTTGGGTGAATGTCTGGCTGGCCCTGGTGAGGCTGGCATGCCTGGAAGCCCTGTTTCCTGCCCCTGCAGCCACATGATGTCAGACATTGATTCCTAAGGCTCAGCTCCCAAAGGGATTCAAGATCTTGAAGAGGAGAAAACATCTAGGAAACCCTTCAGGGCCAAGACTCTTTCCAGATAAGGTCCCCAGAGGCATTTCCTGTGCTAGTAGTGGCCCTTTCTTAGTTTCTGTTTGCAGTGGACTGAAAGTTTTTATTCCTCTTTTGAAAAATGAGGCAGATAAGTTCCAACAGGATTAGGTCACTTTTAAAAAACCTTAAAAATTTTGAAATTATCTTAGATTTACAGGAAAGTCACAAAAATAATGAAAAGAATTGCTGTATATTCTTTACCCAGAGTCCCTCAAAGTTAACATTTTACCACATTTATTGTGTCATTTTGTGTGTGTGTGTGTGCGCGCATGCACGCACATACTTATATATTTTTATGAACTGTTTGGCAGTAAGTTGTGGACATAATGCCCCTCCACCTCTAAATACCAGTGTGCATTTCCTAAAAACAAAGACATTCTTTTACAGAACAATAATCACAGCAGAATTTTCAAAATCGGGAAACGAGCATTTATACAGTACAATTATCTAATCTACAGACCTGTCCTCATCTCGCCAATTGTCACACCATTGTGGATCAAGTGTCCTTGAAGGAAAAGTGCTAGGCTCAGGCTGGGGTTAAGGAGAGCTAGTTCTGATCCTGCCTTTTTCTCTCTTTAGTCTGGGGACTTTGGATAAATATGTCACCTGAGCCTTGGTTTCTTCCTCTGCAGAATGGGAGTGATAAAGGACCTTCTTCACAAGGCTGTTTCAGAATTAAATAAGACAATGCATGCAAATGCTTACTCTTACACCCAGCAGCCAATAAACATGCAATCAGTTATAGCCCTTGCTGTGGGGGTCTAGGAAGCCTTGTTGTAGAGTGCCATGTATTACAATGGCGGCATCCAACACTGCCTTCTCCAGGGACGTGATGGTGAATAAGGCACTTGTTTCTATCTCTGGGTCTACTCCTGATTTTTTTGCTCCCTTTGTCTGTAGACAGCTGTGGCAGGTGCCATTGGTGCCCCATGACACATCCATTAATCCCATCTCTGGTATCAGCTCCAGTTGTGCCTGTGGTGGGGGGTTCCCAGGCATGCTGACAAGGTCCCATGTTAACTGCTTTCCTGTTTCAGGTCTTTCTCCAAAGCTTTCAGGGGCTGCCTCATGCCCTGCCCAGGTGCAGCCTGGATGTAGGGGAGAGAAAACACCCCTAGGGGACAACATTCAGGAGTCCTTGGATAAATGCCCAGCCTCCTGATATTTGTAGGGACAAGTCTGAGTACATTCTCACAATTCCCCAGAGAGTCCCCTGTGGGAGTGAGCTCCAATTGCCCGCAGTGGTAACCAGCTCGATCAAACCCACCAAGTGTTGGCTTTCTATCCTTTCATGTCTCATTGTCACCATTTTTACTGCAGGGCTCACTTCCTGAGTAAACTACTTGCATCTAAGTTCTTGTCTTAGATTCTGCTTTGGAGGAAACCCAAATTAAGATGACAGCTTACAGGAGCTTTGAAAATGTCTACTATGTCCTTTGATTCTTCAACCACTGTTCCTGCCCCAGGCTCATTGACTGCTCCTCAGACCCTTCTTCCTTCTGTTTGTCCTCACTCTCCGGATGTCTGGTGGAAGAGAAGTGTGCCACACCCAGCTGGGGCCCTATGCTGGGATCTCCCTTCAAAATATTGCCGGACTTCACCCTCCTCTCTAACCTGCAACCACTGCCCTTGCTCAGGCCTTTCTTCTCCCAGGAGGACTGATGAAACAGTGTCCTCGCTGCCTGCTGCCCCAAATCTCTCCATTTCAATCTATTTCCTGCTAGGCATCTCAACAGACAATTCTATTTCTATGTTTCTAATCTGTTTAAAACACTTTTTGACCTACAGGATGAAGCCTTATTCTGCAGCCCAGCACACCATGTTCTGGCCAACTTCTTTAGACTCTCCCACTTCTTTGCTAGTTTGTGCCCTCTAAGACTTCCAAGTTCTTGCAGATCCCACACACACCAGCCTGTCTCATGCTTGATGCCTTTCCACGTGCCATTCCCTCTGCCGGGAAAGTGCATCTACCCAGTGGGCTTGGAAAATTCCTATTTACCTTCAAGTTTCATCTCAAGAATCCCTGCCTCTTGGAAGACCTTGACCGTGTCCTTGTCCCTTGCTTATTTCTAACATGACATTGATAGCCCTGAGCCGAAACTGCTTTTTTATTTATCTAGACTAGAGCTCCTTGAGGGCAGGCCTGGGTCTCACTCACGCTGAATCTGTCAAGCCTATCACAGCGTTTAGCTCAGATGAGCACCTGGGAAATGTTTATGGAATGAATTAAAACAACAGTCTTTTTGGTCCAGTTCAAAAATTTAGATTCCTTTGATTCAAACTTGCATGCCTAGGTTTTCTACTCATTGGTTTGCTAAGAAGTCTGGGGGCTGGAGGACCCTGTAAGGAGAAGGGGAAACTCAGTCACATTGGTCTGATTTGGACAGAACCACTGGTTGTTGTTTTCCTCCTCACATATTTCTCCAGTCTCCACATTTGTGCCCATTTAGACTACCCTGGCCAACAGCCATGGGTATCTGCTTCTCCTTAATTCCTAAACTTCCCAAACAAACTTCCCATTAATGCTTGTCTGATGCAAATGTCAAATGGTCCTATGTGGATGCTATTAAAATAATGAATGCAGAAGGGGATAGATGAACATGGCTGGGAATCGATCTTGGACCCCTGATGAGATCATTAAGAACTGGGGGAAGGGAGGGGCATCACTCTCACAGGTTGAAATTTCACTGGTGCCTCTTCCTCCCCTCCATCAACGCCTGTCCCCCTTCCCATCCCTTGCTGATTTATGGGCTGGATGCCCACCCCTCCCCCATCCATTACCCTCAATGCAGCACTAACTCGCCATGGAAAATCTATTTGTGTCAAATGGAATTTTTATCTTTGCCTAGGAATTAATGCATTTTGTAAAAAGATGTTTTAATCGTGGTTTCCTTATGGCAAGAATTATTGCATGAAAAAAACTCACCTGCTCTAAAGACATAGAAATGTGTCATGTAGAAGATATGCCCTGGCTGCTTGAAGGGGGACACTTGGCAAGGGTTGGCCATGCCTGAGGACTATATATTGTGGGGGAAGGGAAGCGGCACAGAGGAGGCTTTGGCTGGGTGGTGGAGAGGGGCATGGAGAGTTCCTTGAACTCTTAAGAGCAATTGCTTCTATTATTGTCAACACATTCCTTTTGGAACTAAGTTCTCACATCCTTGTAGAATAAAGAAGATTCCAATTCTGATTATTTGATTCAATTCGTAAGACGTCGAGGAGGGAGCGTGCAGAGGTCTGAATTCCAGCTGCACCACTTCCTGCATCTATGGTAATGACTTCCTGGGCGACAGCAAAATGGGAATTACCCAATTTACTACCTCCCTGCCATATTATGAAGATCAAGTGAACAAACATGCATGGGATTGTGCAGCTCATGTCTGGCACCTAGTAAGCTTTCCATAAATGCCAGTTTTCCTATATTTCCTTCCTTCCTTCCTCACTTGAGTCCAGAAGACATTAGGTCAAGTTTTAACATTGCCACTTTAGAGCAGCCAGGCACATAGTAGGTGCTCTCCAAATATATACTCAATGGAAGAATAATATTCTGTTTGGATCACTGACAAAATCAACTATCTCTTTGTCTTACGGAGATAAAAATTCTGCCAAGCTGACATTCCCCCAAGCAGGCTGTGGATTTGCTATTCTCTCTGCAGCCTACCTCTGCAAGGGTTTTCCCCTCTATTCAATCACTTTCTAGTATGTCACCTTGTTTAAATTTAATTCTTTTATTATCTGATATTTTCTTTTTTGTTTACTTGTTTGCTCATTTGCCTGCCTCTTCCACCAGATTATAAGCTTCACAACGGCCCATGTCTTTCTCACATACCATTGCAACCCTGGAACTTGGCGCTCAATATATTTGTTGAATGTATTATAAATAAATGAATATGTGGAATAAATGGAATTGTGTTTTTCTTTGTTGATCCCTGCCTGACTGTACAGGTGCCAGGAAAGCAATACTGGGCCAGTCTATTTCCAGAATGGCTTGTACAAAGGGCTTAAAACTGCAGCCAAAGGAGTGGGGGTAGCTGTGGGAGACACCGGTGAGAAGAGGTGCCTTTTGGCCCAATGTAAGATCTCTGAACACTGCAAAAAAAATACTCCCCTCTTCTCTCCTTTGATGTGGGTGAAGGGAGTGGTTTGGATTGCAAAGACCAGCTTCTCAGTGGGAGTGGGAAGAGAGAAGGGGCTGAGCTTTGGTAGCAAGGCAAGAGAGGGTGTTGCAGAGGTACCATAAGAGGGGTACCCCATGACCAGTTCTGAGAGGATGGGAAGAGAGTGGGTGCCTCTGCCTCATCTGTTCTTGGTCTGATGATTGAAGAGGAGAAAGCTTGTGTTGCTGGACCTCCCCTTCCACCCACTGGAGCTGGAGGAATGGGGTGACTGCCGAGACTGAGATGAGGTGTGGCAAGGGAGCCTCTCACAGGTGGGCATGATTTCCAGAGTTGCAAAAACTGTGTCAGAGGCTCTCACTGGTTCATGGGGGTTTAGGTTCTTGTGGCTGATGGGCTCAAGGGTGAAGTATTGGCTGCTCTTACTTAATCTTCCTAGTATGGATTGCTTTGGAAAACAGCTCTGGCCTGGCTGTTAGGACAGTGGGAGGAAAAAGACCATAGGAGGAATGAATAGGGTGCATTCATTTGTTCATCATTCAACCAACCACTCAATTAATTAGTTTACTCAATGAAGTATTTTGAGCATCTTCCATATGCCAAACACTGTGTCAGGTCAAAGAATAAAGTAATGTAAAAGATAGGCATGATATCTGCCAACATGAAGTTTATAGTCTAATGGAGAGAAAACATTCATAAGATAAATGCACAAATAAGTATATAATCACAATTGTGACCTATTAATAAGGGAGATTTTAGGCATGTATCAGTTCTCAATTGTCACAAAATGCTACACAGCAAACCACTTGAAAACTTAGTGTCTTAAAAAACTGAGCATTTATTTAATTCATGAGTCTGCAAGTCAGCCCTTTAGGCTGAGCTCAGTGTGGTGGTTCTTCTGGTCTTGGCTGGGTTACTCGTGTATCTGGTGACTGGCTGTGGGTTGGCTGATCTGGATGGCTTCAGCTGGGATGATCGGGGCAACTCTTCTCTGTTCACATGTCTCATTCTCCGGCCTGGGTATGCTCTCATGGGGAAGGCTGATGAGCAGGTGGTAAGTGAAGAAACATTGTTGCTTCTTGAGATCTAACACAAACACACCATTGGTATAAATACGTCCTCATTTCTGCTTCATTCTATTGGCCAAAGCAAGGCCCGAGGTGAGTCTGGATGTCGGTGGTGGGGAGATGGACTCTACCTCTTTAGTGAGAAACACTACAAAGTCTCAAGGCGAAGAATACAGACGGGGTGGGAGGCCACTGGGGCATTGGGGCATTGACGCAATCCATCTATTGCAGCATATCCTGAGCATGTATAACAGGGTGCATGATTTGAAACCAGTGGTCATGGGAGGCCTCTCTGAGGATGTGACATTTCAGCTGAGCTATGCAGGGTAAGTAGGGATCAGACAAGTGAAGAAAGAGGAACATTCCAGGCTGAACATTCTGTATTCTCTGAACTCTGAGGTGGGAGTGAACTGGATAGAGTCAAGAAACTGAAAGCAGGGCTGCATGGCTGGGACGGGAGGGACAGGTTTGGGTTGAGGGATGGTGGAGGCCAGCCCATGCTTGCTCTGAAGTGATCCCTGCTGGCACAGAGGTTGTATTGGACACAGTAATCATAACTGGGCTTGGATTCACAAGGGCTGTAATTTATGCAGCATCCACTGTGAGGGGGGTGGACTCACAGAGAAATGGAGAAGCAGCAGGTGACATGAGTGAGTGACCCCACACTCTGCGCAGTGTGACGGAGAAAGTGCAAAGCACTACATGGGGTTCTGCAGGGCGAGTGGGGCGGGGGCCAGGGGAGGGGAGCTTGGTCAGGAAGATGAACAGCTGTGCCAGATGCTGAGAAAAGAGGGCCTTCTGCGTGGAGAAAAGGGCTTGGGGGACCCAGGCATGTGCATGAGGCCACCTGGGAGTCTGCGTCGCTGGAATGCAGAGGAGAGTCAGGGCAGGAGCTGAGGCTGAGGGCCAGGGAGCCCCTGCAGGTGGGGCAGGATGGGGTTTGGGTTTTGTGGAAGGACCACCCTGGTCATGTGTGCAGAGGTGGTTGGGGCGGGGGATCTGGAGCTGTTGCAGGAGTCCAGACAAATCTGGAAAGGACCCAGCAACAGCGGTGGTGTGAGAGTTCAGGTCACGGAGGGAGGACCCCGAGGGAGTCACAGAGGAGGTTGTGTCTGGGGTGATGGAGGGTCTCATGGAGGTGAGAGGGGTTCCCAGGGGGCTCTGGAGAAATGGGAGTGGGCAGAATCTTTCTCATTCTTGGTCTCTCTCCTCCCTGGTCTCAGCCTCAGAAAGCCGACCGACGAGGGCTTCCTAGTCCAGCCCACGGCAGCGTGAGAGTGAGAAGGAGGTAACGGGAGGACCAGAGTGGGAAGGAAGCTGGGGAACCCATGGAAGCCACCCCAGAGAGGATCCTTTGTGCATGACATCAGGGACAGGCAAGGGCTGGAGGGGTTGAGGGGACCCTGGCTCAAATCTTGCTGTGTGATGTTGGGCCAGTCCATTCACCCCTCTGAACCTGAGTTTCTTCCTCTACAAAATGAGGATTTAAAGTAGAATTTACCTTTTTTCAAGGTTGTGGGGAGAGGACAATGGGGTAGTGTATGTGGAATTCTTAGTTCGTTCTTAGGCTTGTGGGTGTCACCTAGAGATGCCAGCAGGGCTGGTGCATTGTGCAGCCCTAGTGGACATCTTTTACATGGAGTCCAAGGTGCATGCTTCTTTCTGATGGGAGACAATGGCCACTGTTGGCCATTGGGGCCAGATGGCCTGGTGGCACTCTGCTTCATGGGGGTAGAATCTGGAAGGAGGTTTGGCGTTTGGAGGCTGCTTCCCCATCCCCACACTGCCCTCCCATTCTCTAAGGAGCTACCCATCTGTCAGGGACTCAAATTGTCAGGCAGGCTGGTGAGGGGGCCTGCGGGCAAGGGACGCTTCCCCTGACAGGGGAGTCCTTCACTGTCAGCGGCTTCGCCTCGGTGGGTTAATAAAGCCATCCATCACCCTTCTCCATGCCAGGTATCTAAATGCCTGCTTAATATCACCCTGGGGAGTGGGAATCTGCATCAGGGCTGCTCACTGGGGCCAGGGTGCTGGGATGGGAGGAGCTGCCTGGTGGTTTGGAGCCTTGCTGCGGTCCAGGTGCAAACCCAGCCCAGGGTCTCCCTCCACCTGCTGGCATGGGCCTCCACGAGATCACTCAGGGTGTGAGGCCGTGGTCTGACAACAGCCTCAATGCATGCTTGGAGGAAACACACTGAAGTTCCTGTTTGCCATTTTATTGCTTGCAGAGGATGGATGTTGGAGTGGAAACGGGTCTACTACCCAGAGCTGCCCACACTGTTCCATCCCATGCATCTGCCTCTGGCATAGGGTCAGGGATGTGCGGGCTTCATAGGAGCACTACTAAACACACACGTCTGGCTGCTCAGAGAGGTGTCTGAGAAGCAGTAGTGGTGGCTTTGATGCTTGTGGGAGTTTTGCCAGTTTGGGCTCCTGCAGAGAAGGTGGGGGAACTCAGGTTGGGGAGCATCAATCAAATTGCAGGCTCTTGTGTACTGAGCACTCCCTACATGCACTTGGCCCGCACTTCGCCAGGAACCCAGTGCGGTTACTACCCGCCTTGTGCGGGTGACAAGACTGAGGTCGAGAGACGTGAGCTGTGCACGATTACACAGCCAGAAAGCACAGAGCTGGAATCTGAACCCGGGTTCGTCTGACACTGAAGCCTCACTCTTCACTGTCACACTGTGCTGGCTTCGCAGGCTGAGTAAATGCTTTCACGGCTCTCCTACAGCCCTCCCAGTGACTCCGAATCAGTGATGCTCCCTCATTTTATCTACGAAGAGAAGGAAGTTTAGAGAGGAGACATGAGCAGTGTAAGGTCACAGGGCCGGGAAGCTCAGAGCTGGGCTCCAACCCAGGTCTGTGTGACTCCAAACCTGTGTTATTATCATTATTATTTTTGCCTGCCAGAATAGCGTATTTTCAAACCTTTTCAGCCATAAATCTTCCTTCTAAAAAAAAAAGAAATCTGCTGTGGGATTCTGATATACAGAACAGATGAACGAGAGCCCTGCTCTGGTTAAGTGGGGGCCTGCTCCGATTATCTGCTGCCTTATAGCAAATCATCCCCAAGCATAGCAGCCTAAAACGCAACACTCGTTTATGAGCTCTTGCAATTTTCGAATCAGGAATTCAGATGGGGCACAGTGGGGACAGGTCGCTTCTGCTCCTTGACGTCTGTCAGGAGGCTTGGAGGCTGGGACTAGAATTTGAAGGGTTGTTCACTCACAGGTCTGGCAGAGGGTGGGCTGGGGCCCTCAGGTCCTCCCCGTGGAGTCTCTCTGTGTGAGCTTGTTTGGGCTTCCTCACAGCATGGTGGTCGGGTTCCAATGGCACAGCAGAAGCCATATTGCCTTTTAGGACCCGGCCTTGGAAGTCACGCAGCATCACTTCCTGTCCAGGTTCAAGGGGAGAGGAAATAAACTGGATGAGTGTATGGGGCTGGAATTATTGCTGGGGCTGGGAATGAACACACCTGGGGGTCCCAGGAATGCTGAGGACCTTCTACTTTGGTGAGCCCTCCTGATTTACCTTCTGCAACGCCCAGGACCTTTCAACTCTTCCCTGCTTAGTAGCGCTCCCTCCTGGCCCGTTCAAAAATAGCCCCCCCAGGTCCCCGGGGGCCTCCCAGGCCGGTCTGTCCACCTCCCTCTCAGGTTCATGTGTGTTTTGACCAGCAGCTGTATTAGTTGAGATAATTCTGTCAATGCAGGCCTTTTGTACCCAGAACGTGCCTGGTAAATTTGTTAGAGAATACCCCAGGCTAACACATCATTACATTCCCAAACTCATCTATCTTTTACTTCGGATTAATTCTTTTTTTCCCTCTCTCTTCACCTCCTCCATAAATCCTGGTGCACTTAATTAATTTCAGTTCCACTGTAAGGTCCATAATACAGAATTGTTCAAGCAAACACAAAATTAATTATTCTATTTACAGCCTTCTCATTGAGAGGAGCATTTCATCTTTCATAATTACATTTTGGAACGTCCAATTATGAATTCAGGCGCCTGCTGTTTTGCATACTGGGACAGTCCCCGAGTGTCCTCTAGATAGGGGACTTGGGCTGGTGGCCTGTTGTGTCTTCTGTCTCTGACCTGGGCACTGCTGGTTTAGCCCCTGGAAGATCTTTTAAGGAGACATTGAGGTAGAGGCAGGATGGAAAGGCCTGGAAGGGAGTGGGACCCAGAGGTGGGGTGAAGAGAAGGAGGCAGAGGTAGGGAGGGAGGAGGAAGGCTGGGGCTGTGCCAGTTTGATTGAGATCTCATCATGTGATCGAGAGCCTTCGAATGGGAGGAAACGGACCTCTTCATCTTGCCTGGGTGGCAGGGAAGATTCTTGCTTTTCTGCAAGTCAGTGATCCGGCATACGGGACCCATCTCGTGCCTGGACTTTGCCCTCATCTCAGGAGTGAACCCTGGAGGCCTGGCCTCTCCTCCTCCTCTCTGACTCTTGGCCATAGAAGACCACCGAGGTGGCATGAGTCTCACCAAGCCATTGGGCTCTCAGCCAGGACACGTTTGGCATCGTGGGAGAGCCACTGTCTCTGCTACCCAAGGGCTGCTCTCTGCCTCTCAAATGGTGTGGACCAGCCATGCCTTTTAGATTGGAACAGGAAGGACACTCACTGTCCACCCAGGGCCCTGCTCTGGGTGCCTGGAGTTTGGCCCTAGCGGGCAGCCACTTGGCTACACCCTAGTGCTTGACCCACTGGAGTTCGAAGATACTGCAAGAGCCCCTGTTTGAAGGTTTTTTTTTTAGTATCAGTTTCTATCTGACCCACATTTAGATGAAACTAAGCATTTTTTTTAAAAACAAGTCAAATAATTTCTTAAAAATTTTTATGAACGGTAAAGTCCATTTTTTACAGAGGGTGTGTTCTGCTGGTCCCAGTGGGGAACGGCTCCCTCCTTGCCTTACGGTGCCCTCACGCCTCCCTTCCGCGAGAACGGGGCTTCACTTTAACATGAATAGAAGTGTAGTTTTCTTTCCTTTTTTCTTTTTTGAGACACGGTTTTGCTCTGTCACCCAGGCTGGAGTGCAGTGGCACAATCACAGCTCACTGCAACCCTCCTACTCCCAGACTCAAGATATCCTCTTGCCTCAGCCTCCCAAAGTGCTGAGATTATAGTCATGACTGGTTTGGGTTAAACGCCTGGCCTTTTTTTCTTTTTAAAAAAATCTATTGAGTTCCTTCTAAGTGCTAGGCATCATGGTAGGTACCACGTGCTGGGGACTTTGCATATGGTGCTTGTTAACTCTGTCACGGCCACCTTATGACATTCGGAGGGGAGTTCCAGAACATGTGAACCTCATCTCAGACAGGGGTGTGCAAGTGACCATAAAGAGACTTGAGTTCCAGGCCTGAGTGGGCTGTGAAATCTCACAGAAATAGTTTACACGTGAAGGCTGTAAGATGCAGAGGGAAGAACTAGATTCTGGCATCAGACTGCCTGTGTGTGTCTCCCAAATCTGATACTCGTTAACTGGGCGAACTTAGGCAACTTAGTTAACCTCTCTGTGCCTCAGTTTCCTCATGTGTTAAATTGGAATAATACTACCCGCCTCATGGGGTTGTTGAGGTTTCTACAAAATGATGCATGTAAAGCCGTAGTTCATCCTGGATGGGTACTCACTAGGAGGTCTGCCTCAGTTTCTCCATCTGTCAGATAAGTATAGTTTGAGTAGATAAGTGGTAGTGATGCATTTTGGAGATGAGAGCTCTGCCAGGGTTCACAAAGGCCTGGGGTACGCTAGGACTTCGAGGGTAGGACAGGAATGCACATGGAGGGATGGGAAGGGCCCTGAGCATCAGCTGCCTGTCTGCTTAGATTTCTACCTTGTCGCTCCTGGTTAACCTCACCCCCCCACCCCGCCGACAGCTTCCCAGTTCACTTAGAATAAAACTATTATGGTGGGCTGTGAGGCCAGCCCGATGCCACGTCTGCCTGCCCTGAAGCTTGCTTATGTCCCACTTTCCTCTTTACTTTCTGTGCTCCAGCCACACTGGGCTTCTCTCTGTCCCTTGAGTTGCTGGCACCTTTCCCACCTCGGGGCATTTGCACCAGCCGTTCCCCCTGCATGTGCATTGTGCCCTTGGCTCTTAGCGTGACTCGGGTTAAATGTCATCTCTTCAGAGAACCGTCCCTGACCATCCTGCCTGGATAGCAGCCTTAGCCCCATCCTCCTCATCTCAGAACCCCACGAGTTGCCTTCACAGCCCTAATCACTACCTGAAACGTCTGGTTTGTTTTCTTGTTTATTGTCTGTCTCGGAACCACTAGAACACAAAGGCCCACAAGAGCAGGAGACATGTCAGTCTTGCTCAGTTTTCTTTCCCCAGATTTGTGGTGGGTTCACAATAAGTATTTTTTAAACGAATACTTTACCACCATCTCCAAGGTGACGACAGTGAGCCTGGAAAAATGAAGACTTTGGAATGTCCTGGTCTGTGAGTAGCTCTAGAGCAAATGGGCCGGGCTTGATTTTTCCTTTAAATCAATTTTCTGATATTGAGGAGCTTTTCTCCATCCTAACGGACCCTCAGGATGGGGGAGAGCCATTGATTTATCTCCTAAGTGATTTTTTCCGGACCTGCCCACACCGAATAATTACTTGCTTTTGTGGGCTGAGGATGTCTTTCTGCTGTTCCACCTGGGAGGTTTGTTTTGTTTGTTAATTAGCTATTAATTGCAAGGGCTCTTGTGATGGGAGGAGGCCCCAGAGGTGGGCCAGGGGGTCTGGAGCAAGCTAGGACCCCAGACTGGAGTGAGGATGACCTCACTGGGCACTGGGCTAATTTATTTTAAATGGTGTCATGTCCGGATCGTCACCGAGCTCCTGGGATGATGAGTGATTTTGTTAATTAAGTCCCGTAAACACTACGGCTTAATTTCCAGCAGTGGGGCTGCAGCTGGTGGACGGAAGCTGCCGGCAGCTGTGACAGGGGCTGTCCTTGAAGGAACAGGCCACGGAGGACGTGGACAGACAGTGGGAAGGCTGAAAGGGAAGAAAGGGGGTTCAAAGGTAGGAACCTCGCCCTGGGCACACTCCTTTCTGCCTTCTCCCTTTGTCCCTTTGCTGTCTGTCTAGACCAGGCCCTGCCCGCAGGAATATCCCAGTTTGGTGAAAAGATAATGACCCTGTGTTATTTGAAGGGAATTTCTGGGAGATGACCCCTGTCCCCCCAGAGCCCCAAGCTGAAAACTTGCATCATTGTTTTCTGCCTTCCTCGACGTCATCTCCCCCCCGGACCTCACTGCCATCGTCTCTTCCATCGCTGAGGCCTGGAGGGTTTGTCTCCAAACCATTCTACCTCTCGACTTTGCCCTCGTCGCTCCATGTCCCCCAGCAACCCCGTCACCCCCCACCCTCTCTCTCCCAGAGGACCTGGAGAGCCACCTCTTGGGGCTCCTTGTTGCTGCTCTTGGCCCTGTAACTCTTTCTCCACGCAGCATCCCACGTGGTCCTACCATGCCACTGCCTGCTTCAAATCCTCCGGGGCTCTCACTTTCCTTTAGGTTACGGCAAAGGTCCTTTCCAAGGGCTCTAAGACCCTGCTGACTCCTGTGGCCCCATCTCAACTGCACACGTTGGGACCAATTTCTTTCTTCTTCCTTTTAGTTTTTTGGAACCAACCATACATATTTTTTAAAACCTTCAGGTCTCTGAACGAGATGTCCCTCCCACCAGGAACACTTTCTATGCTCCCCATCGCCCATCCCCCAACGCCTCTGCTTGGCGGACTCCTTACTTTGTAGGTCTCAGAAGCCCCTTCATCAGGTCGCTGGAGGCCCCCCGGGCCGTGCAGCCTGCATCAGGCCCCTCTGGTGGCTGACTGCATGGAGGACTTACCCACATTGGAGTGCTCACACTGCATGTGGTAATAATGTGGTTATGGTCACACTCCTTTCCTTATGGGGACAGGGACCTCGACTGCCCCACTCACGTCTATATTCCCAGTGCCCCCAGCACAGTGCCTGCCACATAGCTGATGCTCAGTACATGCTGTTGAATCACATTAACTGGGTGCTAGGACGGACAGAGCGCAGTGGGGTGCTAAGGTAGACACTAGGTGTTTCCACAGGGCGAGGTGAGGGGCTGTCAGGGAGGGATTCAGAGAGGAGGAGACTTGGAGCTGAGTCTTGAAGGAAACAGCAGCAGGCGTGGCTGGGTGCACATGGCAAGGGTAATTCTAGAATGCCAATTCCCCAGCAGAGTGAGGGGATTTGGAGAGGGGAAGGAGGCAACAAGGTCAGCACTGATGGGGCAGGGACAGGCTAAGGGGTGTGACTGGAGTGTAGGAGGAACCCTCTGAGGGTTTTCTGGGACTCAGGAGCCAGGGATGGCAGGCTTTGGAGAGCTGCTGTGCCCTGCCCCCCTGCCATGGCTTAACTTCAGGAGGCCTGCCGCCCTTACCTGGGCCACTGCTTGAGAGATGCTCTAGGTTGTCTACATTGAAGGCAGCCTGAGTTCACTTCTTTGGGCTGATTTCTAAGAGAGTACTGGCTTTTCTTGAGATAGCTTGCCCTTCCCTCGATGAGGACAGAGGTGCATCATGGGTCTCCATGGTCTCTCACATTTCTGCGGCACTGGTATTATAGTCAGTTAAGTGATTTTGTATAGCAGACTGATCGGGTATGCTTACAGCCAGGGAGACCTCAGAGGATCTCACACATTTTCTTCTGGCCTTAGCTGGTCCTTCCTCCTAGGGTGCTGTTCCGGCCGTCTATTGCTGTGTCCTACCTCAATACGTACTGGTGTAAAACAACCATTTTATTCTGCGCACAGATTTTCTGGGTCAGGAATTAGGAAGGGGCATAATGGGATGGCTCTTCTCTGCTCTGCCCTGTCTGAGGCCTCAGCTGGGATGACTCCAACAGCCAGGGCTGGGGGATCCACTTGCAGGATGACTTCTTGTGCCTGGTGCCTGGGTTGGGCTGTCTAATGGCTGGACTCCCGTGGGACTGTCATCCAGAGCATGTACACATGGCCTCCAACATTGAGGTTTTGAGGTAGTGAGGGTTCGTACTTGGGTACCTTTACCATGTTGTAATTTTCATTAGTTATTTCCCTGCCACCAACTCACTGTATGGCTTTAGGCAAGTTACTTAATCTCTTCTGGGGCCTCAGTTCCTCATCTGTGAAATGCGGATAATGATGGTGGCTATCTCATACAATCTTGGTGAGCATTAAGTGAGGAAATGTATGCAAAGTGCACAGAATAAAGTCTGAGTGCATGTTCATATGACCACTACTTCCTTATATTTAACATGTGGGGGGAGAAGACTCCAGATCTCTCTAGGATCTCCTTTTTTATAGAGGCAATGGTGGCCCAGACACATCAATAGATTTTTATCAGACTACACAACTAGTAAGTCTCAGAACTAGGACTGGAACCTGGTATCTTCCCATGAAGTTTGGTATTCTTTCTATTGTACCACACTGCCTCGCTGGCGAATCAGCTCAACAAGACTGTTGCCTGTGTATTAGGCAGATTGGGCTGCTGTAACAAAATACCATAGACTGGGTGATTTAAACAACAGACATTTATTTTCTCTGGGTTCTGGAGTCTGGAAGTCCAAGATCAGGGTGGTTGTGTTCCGGTGAGGGCTCTCTTCCTGGCTTGCAGATGGCTGCCTTCTCGCTGTGTCCTCACATGGTTTTTCCCTGGTGTGTGTGCTCAGAGACAGACAGAGCCAGCTCTCTGGTATCTCTTCTTATAAGAACAATAATCCTGTCAATTCAGGGCCCCACTCTCAGGACCTCATTTTCAGCCTTAATTACTTTCTGAAGGGTCCTATCTCCAATATAGTTACATTGGGGGTTAGAGCTCCAACATATGAATTTGGGGTTGGGGTGCACAATTTAGTCCATAGCAAGTTGGTTGCTGGGATGCACCATAACTGGAGTCTCTGAGGATCCGTTTGCTTGTTTTACCAGCTTATTGCCCAGTCAATTATTTAATTATTACCCTGGTGGCCATTTGTCTTTCAGGAGCTGGCAACATCAACAGGAGCATATACCTAAGGTAATATGCTGCAGCCAATCCATGAATATTAAAAAGTGATTATATCCTTGGATCCAAAGTTTGCTTGGGTTCAGTCTTGGTTCTGTGAATGCCTTTGTGTCCTTGGATGGCTCATTTAACCTCCCTATGTCTCTGTTTCCTCATCTATAAAATGGGTGTAATAATAGTACCTGCTTCACAGGGGTTCTATAGGATTAAATGAGATATAATAAAAATCTTAGCTTGTCGTCATTATCACCCCCATCTTCACCTTCAGCCCCATCACCACCATCATCATCACCATTATCTCATTATTATCATCATCATTATCATTTCTCCCAAATACGTTAAGGAAAAGAAAGGAAACTAGCATTTATTGAGAACATACTGTATGCTGGGTATTTTCATAAGTATTATCTCATTTGATTCTTTTCACATAGGCATTTGTATGTCTATGTCTCTCTCTCTCTCTCTCACTATATAAAGTAACTAAAGCTAAGAAAGTAGGACCACTGAAAATCATGAATACAAAGCTAGTCAGTGGCCAAGACATGTGATGAATCTGAGTCTGTCTTACTCCAAAGCCTGGTTGATGGAGGAGAAAATGAGAAAATGAGGAACATCTGGGATAGGGGAGTTATAAGGAAAGGATGTGTTTATGAATAAATTTTATTTTTGTCAATTTTTTGCAATATGGTTTATTGTATTTTTCTGAAGACAATATCAGCTTTCTCTTTAGTTTCAATTTTTCTTGTTTAAAGTTTTACATGTACTTAAATGGTCAGAACTTCTGCAGAATTTGTTACCAATCCTGAAGTTTCTCCCCCATTTCTCCTTCCCTGGAGGCAACCACTTTCCCCTCTTCTAGCAGATTTTGATATTTACCTCTGTGTTTCAACAACACGTGTTTGTGTTAGTACTGGTTGTTTTTTTCGGGTCTAGGCATTGTGTCTTGATTTCAAACCACGGGAGATGAGGATTTAGCTTTTTTTCCTTTACCTGTCCCTACCGCACTCATACATCTTTCTCACCTACCCCAATCCTCCCAGCATAGTTACATCATAATTTTATATTGTAATTTGTTAAGACCAATTCTTAACATTTGTATTGTTATGATGGTGTAAACACTCTTTACAACCAAGCCAGGTAGTAAACTCTTCTTTTCTCATACAGCTTTTAATTTCCCTGAAGTTAATATTTGTCTTTTTAGTTTTTGAAGCTTGGTTTGCTATTGTTTGCCATTAGTTCAGCCCCAAACTCCTCCCCAGTTGCCTAATCACCTAGCCAGACATACAAGCACATCAGACCCTCCCAGTGGTTGTGACTTGCTCCAGTTTGCACCGTCTGCCCTCTAAGTCCGATGCACAGCTGTTTTCCTGGTCTCTCCTTCCCTCACGTTACTGGGGATTTCCTGTCACTCACTCCTGAGTCGGATTTCCTGTTTTCTGAATCTCATCTTCCTTGTTCTTGGTTTACAAACTCCTTTGGTGGCACACCTTCTCTAATTATGTTTAACAAGAGGTACCTGAGCGGTGAAACATCTAAAGACTTCTCATGTCTGAATATATCTTTATTCTATCCTCACACTTGATGACTATTTGGCTGGCAGTAGACTTGGTATTCAGAGTTCATTTTCCTTCATAATTTTGAAGACACTCTTTGGTAACCAGCTTACAAAATAGCCCCCAATAATTCTTGGCTCTTGGAATTTGTGCCCAGTAGAGTCCCCTCCTGCATTTAATAAGGATGACCTGTGTTACCGAAAGACTATTATAGAAATAATGACTGAAAGGCCATTGTGGCTTTTAGGATCTCTTAGGATCACTGTTGCTGGGGGAAGCCTGCTGCCATGCCATGAGGACACTCAAGAAGCCTTTTGGGGAGGTTCACGTGGTGAGAAACTGAGGCATGCTGCCAACAGTCACTATCAACTTGCCAGCCATGTGAGTGAGGTATCTTGGAAGTGGATCCACCAGCCCCAGTCAAACCTCAGATGAGACTGCAGCCCTGGCTGACATTTTGATTATAACCTCATGAAAGACCCTGAGCCAGAACCACCCACCTAATCCACTCCTGATTTTCTGATCCACAGAAACTGTGTGTAATATAAATGTTTATTGTTGCTTTAAGCTGCTAAGTTTTGGGTTCATTTGTTATGCAGCAATAGATAGTTAACATATGCTACACCTTTGTCTTCTAGGTATTGAGAAGTCTGAAGCATTTCTCATTTCTGACCCTTTATTTGATCTCTTTTGGTTTTTTTTTTCCTCTCTAGAAGCTTGTAGAATCTTTTTTATCCAGGGTCTGAACATTTTCCTAACATTTCATTATAATATGCCTGGTGTGAGACTATTTTCATCTTCTCTATTAAACTCTTTCAATGGAAATTCATATTCTTCGGTTCTGTGAAATTGTCTTGAGTAATTTTTGTGACTTTCTCTTATTGTTGTCTCTGCTTTCGCTTTCTAGAACTCCCATCATTTGGATGACACATATCCTTGACTGATTTTCTGATTTTCTCATCTTTTCACTCCTATTTTCCACTTCTTTGTCTTTTTGCTTTGTTTTCTGGGGAATATATTTATATTTGGATCCTTCTTTTGAGTTTTTTATAAATTCTGCTGCCTTTTAAATTTCTAAGACCCCTTTTTTATATGTTCTGAATGTTCCTCTTTATATTATTTTACATTCGTTTCATGTATCCTCTTATCTCTCTGAAGATATATACACATATATATTTGTAACAGCTTTATTGAGATATAATTCACACAACATGCAATTCACCCATGTAAGAGTACAATATAATTATTTTTAGTATAATCATAGAATTGTACAATCATCATCACAATGAATTTCAGAATATTTTCATCACCCCCAAAAGGAGCTCCATACCCTGTAGCTGTCACTTCTTAATTCTCTTATCCTTATGCCAGCCATAGGCAACCACTGATCTACTTCTTGTTTTTATGTATCATATTTGCCTTTTATAGACATTTCATATACGTGGAATAACATTTCTCGAATAACATAGTTTCTGTTTTTTCCTAGTTGCTCTCTGCCTTATAGTCGTTTGCTTTTGTTTCTGTCTTCCAGGTCAGGGGCCTTCATCAGATGTCGGGTGATCCTGGGATGTTGATTCTCAATGAGGAAGGAGGAACAAACCAGCAGATTGGCATGGGTGGAGCTTGTCAACTCTGAGCTTCCCCATAGGGTGACCTGTGGCTTATTTGGCAGAGCAACCTCCAAGGCCATCAAGTCTCTCTCTTTGGGATGGCAAGATTCCTAGAGAAGATTTTTCAGTCTCCTACCTGGAGGTAAGGTTTTGGCTGTCAATGTTCTGAGAGCCAAGTGAGAGGAGAGCACAAGGAGATGTCGACATTTAATTTGTGAATGTTCACTAGATTCCCTGTTTTCTGTAAGGACCCTGCTCTCAGCAGTTCCTGCTGTCCTTATTCTAGAGATCCTTTGTCTTAAAATTTCTGGATCAAAGTTCTCCGCTCCTCTGCTGAGCTGGAACAGGGACAATTGCTTCTCTGTGAAAGAGTAGGGAAGAAGATCTAGGGATCTGACTGCTTTTTCAAAATATTTTAAACCAGTTTCATTTATATTTATTCCTCAAACATTTATATGACCACTACTATATGCCAAGTACTTTTTTGAACTGTTGATTGATTCTCCTTCTTTGAGATCTTCTTGCACCCTCCACTTACAGTGGTACTCAGTGCCTTCAGTTCCTAAGCCTTTTGAAAATTCCAGGAAGTCAGGTTGGTTCTCAGCTTTTCCCACTGTTGGATTAGGATCCAGTTTTCTCAGGTGTGTTAGACTGGGTACTTCAAGAAGTAGACATCAAATGGGATTAGATGTGCAAGAGCTTTATTGGGAAAACCACCTGTGAAGGAAAAAATGGAGAGAAAGCTGGAGGAGGCTGGGGGAGCTGTCCAACCATGATGCATGTCCAACCACTTTGGAGGAGAGAAAGAAGGGAGGAAGGTTGGGTAGAAAAAAGTAGTAAAATGCTGTGCAACTGCAAGTTTCAGCAAAGCTGATGGGGAGTTCTCAAACCAAAATGATCTGTTGAAGGAGTCTTGTGTCTCCCAAGAGTGGACATGCCTTAGTGTATCTGCTCTGCTCAGCCAGAGGCTGGGAGGGAATTGGTGACGGAGTCAGAGCACGGTGCTTGGGGCAGTTGACCAGTTATGCTGAAGTGGGAGATCTGAAAGGCACATTCTCGTAGCTTCCACATAGCCACATCAGGGGTGCTGATTCCCTCCCTAACCTCCAGTGAAACAACAACAAAGGTATTTTCTTAAAATGCATAGACCACAAGGCTGGAGAGAATAGGAAAGGCCATAGTGACAAAATTTTGGAAGCTAAATATATATTTTTGATCTGTCATTTTTACCCAGAAATCCTTCAAGATAGTTATTTTTAGTTCTTCTTATTCTGTAATAGATACATTCAAGAATACACATTTCCCTCTGAGTACTGCTTTGGCTTCACCATCATATTAACCATGGTTAATATGTAAGCCTTTCATTTTGTAACAAATATAGCTACTTAGTGACAATGGTATGTTAATAGCCTACATAATCCAATGCTTTTATATCTGATTATGGTGTTGTATAAATGTAATGTTCATGACAGGGGCTATCGTCCATCTGCACAGAATGGCTGACCAGAACCAATGGGTCAATTCATTTTGGTTTAACAAATATTCACTGGGCCCTCCCAGGTGCCTGTCTTGTGTTAGAAACTGGAAATATAGAATGAACCAGAGAGAAACACCCTACCTATAATAACATAGTACACCAAGTGCTATGAGGAAGGTAGCATGGGGTGCTGTGTCGGAATAAGTGATGGGCCCCTATCTCAGTCTCTGGGGTTCCTGGAAGACTTGGAGGAGGAGATCGTGGTGCCCTAGTGGCCAAGTAGGAATAGGCCAGGAGATGTGGGGAGGGGTGTTTCAAATAGAGGGGACAGTGAGTGAAGTAGCATGGTGTGAAGTGTCAGACTGTATTCTAGAAGCCCCAAGTAGTTCAGAATTATGTTGGCACTTTCGGGACTGCAGGTGTACTAAAGAGCTGGGACTTGTTCTGAAAGCCATGGCTTCCCCATCCACTTCTGGTAGTTCAGACAGCCCCGCAATTCTGTCACTATCCCTCTCCCCCGTACCCCAGGTCCTCCTGGAGACCTTGCAGGTTCCTGGGGGCATAGGACTTGGCTGACTGTGGACATCTCATGAAAGTGCTGTCCTGACATTGCTTCCTACCTGATGAAGCCTGCAGCACCTCGACCTGCTTCCCCTTCCTAACTAGACAGCCCAGCAATGCCATCCTTTGGCTGGCATCATCTCTTCCTGAGCCCCCACACCTGAGCCTGCTCAATTGCACACCACACTCTCTACTTTGCAGGAGGCAGGAGGCTGGGGAGCCCCTGCAGACCCAGACTCTGCCGTCTGGTTTTGAGGGGAGGATGCCTGCACAGATTTTCCCAGGCACCCCAGGAATCCCCTGCTTACAAGAAAGGTGTTGGAGGGAGGTGTGATGGAAGGCAGACAGCTCCGGTGCTAATCCCGGCAGAGGCGCTTACCTGCTTACCTGCTGGGTGACCTTGGGCAAATTCTTTCTTTAACAAGCAAGCACTGGCTGGTGGCTTCTCTGTGCACAACCCTATGCTGGGCTCTGGAGGGATAAGACGTGGTAGGGCAAACAGACAGACAGAAAACAGGAGGACTGAGGGTCTGCGGGAGCCTAGGAAGACTTAAGCCCCCATGACACTGGAGCAGCTGAGGAAATGGGGGCTTAGAGAGGTTACATGTCTTACACAAAGCTCCTGTAGCTCCATTCCCCTGCACTACGCCCACTGTCCCCGAGTTCTGCCCAATAATGTTAGAGCAGCAGCAACAACAGCCCACAGATCCACTCTCTACAGCCTATAGGGATGAAGAATGTCCCAAGCCTTCGGGTGGACCCACCTGGAGTGGGCACGGAGGTTGGGTTGGTGGCCTGAGATAATTTCCACCCCTTTTCTTTCTTCACCTGTAGGACAGGAGCTCCCATGTATGTCCCTAGCCCCTGGGCAGGTGGTCCCCACAGCTAAGGTCTTCAGGAGGGCCGTTGGAGTATCTGACCAGTGGGGCTGGGCGTGTGTGCCAGGCTGTCAGGAAGAGTTATCTCCAGACAGCCCCTCGGCCTGCCTGCTTTCTCCTCCGCCATCCCCTCCTAATTCATTTTCCGCCTTTAATGTACTGTTGTGGAGCTTCCTCTCCCATTAGGGCCTGTAATGTGCACCGATTCCCTTCAGCTTGACTGCCCTTAATAGGCAGCGTAAATAGAATTTAGTGTGGCGTGCACTAACATCTCTATCCATTGTCCAGAGATTAAATACTTGCCACCAATGGTTCATGCATCATCAGCCTGGAGCCCAGCTTCATAGCTCCCAACCAAAGGAGGATATTAAATTAATTTGCAGGTTGCTTTAGCAAAACCTAACAAAAAAAATCCTCAACTGGAGAAGAAGGGAGGGGGAAGGAGGCATCTGCTCACCATCCATCATGGGTGGGGGTGGGGTTGTTGGGAGCCAGGGATGGGGCTCTGGTCCAGCCCAGGTTGGGTCTCTGTGGAGGCCACACAAATTGGCCAGCTACTGCCTTCCTAGTCCCCAGGCCTCGGCCCACGGGCAGCTCTTCGTTCAGCTTTGAAATCAGTTTTCTGGTCTGCTGAGTAGCATGAGGAATGGAGAAGAGGGTGGGAGAATGCGGGGCCTGAGTCCAGATCACAGGTCTGCTTCCTTCTTTTTGGGGGCAGGTAGCCAAAGGACAACAGGGGAAATGTCCCTGTGGTCCTGCTCAGGGAGACCCCCGAAACCTCCCTTTGGACCATTTTGGTGCCTTTGGAGTCTCTCCTTGTTGGGGCCATGCCCGGGTGGTAGTGGGAGTCTGGGACAGACAGACCGTGAGGTGGCAGGCGTGAGGGTCAGGGCAGGCCTCACCTTCAGGGTCCAGAGTGGCATTTACTATCCTTTTTGTATTGGATGGTGCTTTGTGGCATTGGCCACAGTCACGTGGAGGAGACAGACGTGCAAATAGACAGCGACAATCCAGGTACAAGGGGCTTTGGAGGCGCAGACTTGGGGGATCACAGTGGGCACTGGGCAGCAAGTGACCTCTGGACCTTCCAGGACAAGCAGGAGCCATCTGGCAGGGTGCAGGGGAAAGGGGTGCTCCAAGCACAGGGTAAGCCTGGGAGGCACGGTGAGTGCAGGGAGAGACTGAGATGAGGCCGGGAAGGAGCTTTATGTGGGGGCAATAGGGAACCATGGAGGGATTTTCAGCAGGAGAGGCGCAGGGTCAGGGTTGTGTTCTGTGGGTCATTCTGAGACAATGGGAAGGGACCTCTCTGGGGCGTGAGGCTGGAGGCAAGGAAACACAGGGAAGCCTCTGCGTGAGTCCAGGGAGACAGGGAAGACTGAGTCCCAATCCCTGTCTGAAAGTCTCTGGGACAAGGGATAAAAAGGTCCCATCTCTTCTCTTAGTTCTGGCATGGCTGGGACAATAACACTGAGTCCCTGTGCTCAGGTGAGCACTGAGAAGAAACGCTGAGTCCAGATGCCTGTCCTGTGGGCCCCGCCTGCCCAGGATGAAAGGAGGTGGGGAGGAAGGGGTTGGTGCACGTGGGTGTAGTTGGAATGGCAGCACCTCCAGCCGGCGAAGGGACCAAAGGGAACAGTCACTCTCCCAACAGGGTGAGGGCAGGGACGGTGGATGCAGGACAGGCATGCCACCACTCTCTAAGGCATCGCCCTGGCAGCATCACTAATCAATCAAACCACTCTTCCCAGTGAGGGACAAAAACCCCTAGGCTCCTGTTCAGCACAGGCTGTGCACGGCCACCGGGGATGACCCAAGCTTGGCCCATGTGGCTGTTTTTCCTGGCAGAACTGGTAGAACCAGCCAATTACTTTTTTAACTCCAAGCCAGGGTCTCGTCTCTTCCCAGGTCTGAGCAGGCATGGGGGGCACGAGGATCCTGGCCTGTTCTCAGATCTTAGCAGATGCTTCCGCTCTGTCGTCGCGCCCTTCCTGACGCGGTGGGAATGTGGTGGGTCCCCGTGGCAGAGGCCTGGGAGGCGAGGAGAGGGAGGAAGCCCTCGGCAGTGGCACAAGGCTCCGCGTGGGCTGCCGATTCCTCCCTGATGAACTCCTCTCCCGGTGACCTCCACCCTCGGTGGTTTATTAATAGCTTTTAACACGATCATTTGGACTAATTGAAAATGGGAGCGATGCTAATATGCCCCTTACATTTCATGCCCCTTTTATTTAAAAAAGATACTAAAAGCATTTATCGAGTAGTTTCTGGAGAAAAGAAATAAAAAGGTCTCCCCTCTGGCCATTGAGATGGTGTGATCTCCTGCCAGCACCCCACACGGGGGGTTCTCATGGTTTATTAGCGTGATTTAAGGTGTCCAGGTGGCCCTGTTATAAAGCCACCAGTGGGAGCTGCTTCGAGACATGCTTCACTCAAGGCGAGCTCCACCTAGTCCTGAAGGTGATGGGACAGGATGAGGGTTTTTGGCTGACACCCCTTCACCGCGGCCCCTCTGTGTCTGGGTGTGATCGTAGCATGGGCACCGCTATGGGAAGGAGTGGATCCCTCCCACCCCCATTCTTCTGTCTTTCTGGTTGGGATTAGAAGTTGTGGGAGAGCAAGGTCTGATGAGCCTAGTTCAGGGTGAGTACCCGTCTCTCAGCCAAAGGGGACAGATGTGCTGGTTACTCTCCCTCTTTCCTCCCCTTCCTCCCACTTCCTTTCTCTGCGCTTCTCTGACCTCAGAAGGCTGAGCCCAGGACTTACCCTCTGGCTTCCCACTGGGTTTGGCCCATGGGAGGAATTGGCAGGAGACCAGAGGTGGAAGCAGAGAGAGGATGAGGTCTTTCTTCCCACTCCCTTCCTAGTTTGAGTAGTCGTTGGCCCTGCAGGACTCTATCCTGCTGGACCCTCCCTCTGCAGAGCCCTGAGGGTGGTAACTGCGTCCCGCTGGGACTGGCGTGGGGTGCCTCCCTAGCCAGCGTTTCTTTCCTTAGCACTGTCTGCGCCTCTGCAAGTAGTCCCTTCATTAAAGACTCTTCATTTGAGCCCTGGGCTTTGACTCCACACTTCCCTGAAAGTCAATCTTGAGATCATTATCCAAAGACAGGAGAATGGGCACTGGGTGCCCCCAAAGCTTCCACTGTTCCTTGCATTCTGGCCCCACTCTTGGCCATTGGCCAAGCCCTGGACCTGGCTCTTCCTTCCCCTTGAGCATGTGGTTTTGGGTGGCCTTTGTCTCCCTCTGCTCAACCACATCCCCATCCTACTCCAGGTTCTCTGGCCCTATCCCAAGCAGGGGACCTTGTGCCTATGGTCCCAGCCAGGGGTGACCCTGGCTCTCTGTCAGCACCTGCAGAACCATTTCACAAAACCTTTGCCTTCATACAGGACTCCCTCTTAGAACCCTCCTGGGAGGACCTGATCCAGGCTGTTCTCCACGGTGCTCACCAGTATAAATACCAGTGGCCAGGAGCTGTTTCCTAAGTCATATCTCCCTTCAAAGGATCAATGTCTGCCCTTGACAGGCCTTCTGTGAAGCTCAAGGCCACCGGTAGCATTGTCAGAAAGAAGTTCGGGGCTTTCCAAGGGGATCTCTTTGAGGCTAACACTGAGCAAGACCAGGGCTCAGCCTTCTGAGGTCAGAGAAGGGCAGAGAAAGGAGCTGCGAGGAAGGCGAGGGAGAACGGAGAGTAACCAGCACATCTGTCCCCTTTGTCTGAGAGACGGGTACTCACCCTGAACTAGGCTCATCAGACCTTGCTCTCCCACAACTTCTAATCCCAAGCAGAAACACAGAAGAACGGGTGGTGGGAGGGATCCACTCCTTCCCATAGCGGTGCCCACACTACGATCACACCCAGACACAGAGGGGCCGCGGTGAAGGGGTGTCGGCCAAAAACCCTCATCCTGTCCCATCACCTTCAAG
The DNA here is from genome assembly GCF_000956105.1 of Propithecus coquereli. NCBI lineage: Eukaryota > Metazoa > Chordata > Mammalia > Primates > Indriidae > Propithecus > Propithecus coquereli. The sequence continues at coordinate 1,913,303 of NW_012149485.1, forward strand.
ACCAGGTGGAGCTCGCCTTGAGTGAAGGGTGTCTTGGAGCAGCTCCCACTGTTGGCTTTATAACGGGGCCACCTGGACACCTTAAATCACGCTAATAAACCATGAGAACCTCCCGTGTGGGGTGCTGGCAGGGGATCACACCATCGCAATGGCCAGAGAGGAAATCTTTTTATTTCTTTTCCGCAGGAACTACTGCATACAGCTCAGGCTGTGCAGGAAATGGTGTGTATCTTTGACCAGAGCCCTTGTGGGGAGGGGAGAACTCACCAGAGGTAAACTCTCTGGACTCATGCAGATCTTCCAGGGGAAGGAGGTCCCAGGATCTATCATCCCAGATCTTAGCTCATCCTCATTGTGGGGTGCAGCTGAGGACAAGCTGAGGGCCCCCTAGGAGCAGCCAGATGCCAGGTCAAGTCAGTAAGCAGCCACCCTGTGCCCGGCCAGATTCTGGAGGCAAATGTTGACTTGGACTTGGATATTGGCTACTTCTAACTCAGCAGTAGCTTGATGTCTTCTTGGGCCCTCGGTCCCTTCATCTGTGTTAGGGTCAATGTCCTCTAAGAGCTCTGAGATTCTGTGGTCCTCTGAGTGAGGACACCTGGAGTTCTCAGCCTCAGCACTATTGGAGTTCTAGGCTGGATGCTTCTTTGTTGTGGAGGGAGGATGCCCTGTGCATCGTAGGCTGTGTAGCAGCATCCCTGGCCACCATCCACTAGATGCCAGGAGCACCTTCTTTCCCCAGTTGTTAATCAAAAATGCCTTTAGACCTTGGCAAACGTCTCCGAGGGGTCAAAATTGCCCTCGTGGAGAACCACTGGTTTCACATGAGGATTGAGAATCCTCCGTGCCTGGCCGGGGTGTTCACAGGGCTGTCTTCGTGAACAGACTTGGACTTGGTCACAGGCCTTGTGATTCCCATTCCATGCCATCCCAGCTTCACGAGGCAGTGGCATCCTACCCCTAAGTCTCTCCTGCTCCAGCAATTATGCTCTCATTTATTCAACCGTCAGGTAAGGTCTGAACCTGACAGCTGGAAGCCCAGCCCTTTGGGGTGAGAGAGGAACCCAATGGGGGCCAGGAACAAGGCTTGTATGTGGACGGTCCCAAGGGGGTGCAGGGAAAAGGAACTTGGCCTTCGGTGACCAGGAGTGGTGTCTCTCAGGGTGCCTTTGGGCAAGTTATTAACTCTTTGTATCTTGGTTTTCTCATCTTCTCGCAGGGGTGGTAATGGTGCCCTACCTCAATGGATGCTTAGATTGGTGAGGATCCTGGTAGGAAATAAATAGCACATGCTGAAAGATTTCTCTGAAAAGGACATGCCGAAGGGACTCACATGGTGAGGGCAGGATTAAGGAAATAGAGAGGCATGGGTGGCACACAGGCTAACCTAGCCCTCCTCCCCACTAGGCTGAAGGGGCAGGGAGGAAAGGTGTTTCCGGAGGCCTTTGAGGGTCAGAACCTTGGAAGCCTCCTTCTGGCCTGTCCAGAGCTGTAGCCAAGAGGAACGCGGCCAGGGCTGCGATCACAGCGGGCTCTCATCTCTCGCAGGTGCTTCCCGTGGCCAGAGCCCTGCCCACAGCTGGAGGGCCAGGGGGCCAAGTGATGCGCAGGTGGAGGTCAGCCCGGGGCGTGGAATGTGTCAGAGGGGGTCGGAGAGTAGTTGTGGGCAGGGGTGGGGTGGGGCAGGTGGGGGCAACCAGCACAGCTGTTAGGACAATGAATGAGTGGACCTTTGTCAAATGCCGAAAACAATGCCCAGCACGTAGTAAGTGCTGGATAAATGAATCCCTATGCTGGACTCTGGGGAGTAGGTGGTACACGACCCAGTAAATAAACCTCCGCAGCTCCTGCTGGCCCCAGGGCAGGACTCCCCCGCTGGGGAGGTTGCAGGCTCTTCCTGTTGGAGCTGTGGAAGACTAGCCTGGGCTGGCTGTGGTGCGGCCCTACCTGGAGACCTTTGCCTAGGCCGGCCCCCACCCTGACACCCACCTCACAGACACAGCCAGGGGAAGCTCACCTTGGCCCTCTCCACCCTGGCCTGGCACAGCCATCTGGCTTCTCCCATTGCATCCTCGGCCCTGCTCCAGCTCCCTGGCCGCCCCCGGCTCCACATCTCATGGCCTTTGCCTGTGCCCCGACCATGGACCAGAGGTCGGGAGGCCTGGAAAGCCCTGCTGGTGGGAAGGTGGGTCCAGCCTCTGTCCTGCTCTCAGGGTCCCCTCAGCACCAAATTTTTCATGGTGCACCTAAGGGATTTTCCTTTGCTTTTCTGGATCCCTTCCCTGCAGCCTGCAGATACATGGGGTGCTGAGCCCCAGAGGGGCTCCTGGGGGGCCTGCGCTCCTACCTGCTCTCAGGGGTGCCCCGTATAGGGGCCCGGGGCCAGAGGGGATGGCCTTAGAAGGAGGGAGAGGCAGAGCAGGACAAGGAGACACCATTTCAGAAACGTCCGGCTTCTTCCATCACGGCTCTGATTGCCGCGTAGCCCTGCAGGTGGAAGGTGGGCTCCTCCCTGTCCCGGACTCACCAACCGGAGGGGTCTGAGGGTGCAGCGAGCTGGGCCAGAGCCCTTGGCTGTGACAGAGGCTTTGTGGGGTGGGGAGTGGGCCTGGGCTGAGCTCCTGGGGCTGGGAAAGTGCAGGCAGGTTACTCATCTCCCCGCCCTACCCGAGGCTGGTTGCCTACGTTGGGGGACTCAAGGGAGCCCTGGTCACTCCCCCACTCCGGTGTCCTGACGCTCCACCTAGGTTTGCTAGATAAGATATGGGATGCCCCGTTAAATGCGGATTTCAGATGAACAACAAACCACGGTTTAGAATAAGTATGTCCCAAATGTTGCATGGGCACGTGCTGAACAGCGATTCGTCATTTACCTGAACTCTAAATTTAAGTGGGTGTCCTGTGTTTTTTTTTTTGCTAAATCTAACAACCCTGCCTGGCACCGTCTCTGGCCTACTCCTTCCCCCTGCCCTGGTCTCAGAAGTGGGGGTTTCACTTTCCTGCATCTTCTTGTTCCTTTGTGGTTCCCTCCCAAGTGAAGCCCAGGATCCAAGCCCCACGAGCTCTGAAATGGAGCCATTTGGGACCCACGAAGGCCCTGTGGCTCCTGGCTGCCGTTGGCCTTGGCGGGGTTGGGGTGGGGAGGTGTGTGGGGCGGGGCCGGACAAGGGCTGCGACAGCGCGGCCCCTCCCACACTGCAGCCGGCACAATGGACCACGGTCAGAACTGAGCAGGCACAAACCCTGTGCTCCGCACTGGACTTGTTTGTTTCATTTGTCCCCCCACGCCACAGCCCCATGAGGCTGGTGCTGACAGCATCTTTCTGTAAATGAGAAAATCAAGACACAGAATGGCGAGGGGCTGGCCCAAGTCACGCAGCCATCTGAGGTAGAGCTGGGACTTCAGTTCAGGTGTGACTCCCGGGCCTGCATCCCCTCCCAGGTCCTGGCCTTCCTGCTCCCGAGGGTGTCATCGGGCCTGGGTCGCTGCCTGCGTGGAGGGGCTGCGTCTCGGGCACTAGGCTGGCTTGGGAACGTTTTCCACACCACCCCGCCCGCCGCCCCTGCCAACCCCCGCCCCGTGCAGCTGTGTAATGTGCCCACATCTGTTCCCACCACATGTTGCTCTGCTCTACGCAGATGTAAAGTCTCAATTTTTCTAATTAGCAGCAACACGAAGTCTATCTTAATTTTCTCCTCCCCTCCCTCTAATAAACGTGGTATTAACAAGGTTACACGTCTGCATTTTTGCTGGGTGTAATTGAATCAGGTCGCAGATTTGATTAGTGGGTGTGGGGCGCCTGGGTTTGGTCAGGCGGAGGGGCTAGGGGTGGAAGGGGCCGGGTCCCAGGTGGGGATGGCCTTGGGATGGAGAGAAAGGAGGAGAAAGAGGAAAGTGAGAAGACAGAAAAGGGAGGGAGAGAGGGAGAGAGACAGAGGGAAAGAGACCGACAGAGAGTGGGAGGGGGACAAAGGCAGAAAGACAGAAAGGCAAAGATGGGTAGCAGATAGACATAAAAACAGAGAGAGAGGAAGGGGGAGAGAGACAAAGACAGGTGGGGAACAGTCAGAGACAGTGAGATGGGAGAAGTGGAGACAGGAAGAAAGACAGACAGACAGACAGACAGACACACACACTCACACACAGCAAGTGAATTAGCACGAGCCGCAGAGAGCAAGGAAAACAGAGATGCTGTAGCAAGGACAGCGTGGAAGCTGTCAGCACCTCACCCCCTGCTCAGACCTCTCTGCAGAAGCCCCTGGGAGGGGCCTCACCCCAAAGGCTCAGGGAGCGCCTAGATGGAGGTGGGAAGGGCAGCCACCGACCCCCCGTCCCCTGCCCCCAGCCTGCGTTGTACTGCTGAGCCTGGGGGCTGCAGGCCCGAGCCCTGGTCCTGGGTCCGGGTCACCGAGGGCCAGCCAGCTCCCCTCTCTGGGCCTCAGTTTCTCCATCTGTAAAAAGTGGTCAGTAAGTTTCACTTCCTGAATTGAAGTCCAGGGTGCTTGGGAGCACCCCCACCCTCCCTCCCTCCATTTCTGCTGGGAAGCCCCGGAGGGGCAAGGGACAAAGCTCCTGCCACTTACAAAAGCCTGCTGGTTTGTGAGTCCCGCTGAGATGGTCCCCGCAAGCACCCCTTGCCGAGGGACACCCTGGACAGAGCCCGGGGGAGGTTGCTAACCAGCATCTGGAATGGGATCCCCTGGCCTCCAGTGGCCTCCAAGCCTTGCCCACTGCACAATGCCGTTTCAGCCACGGTGTCCCGTGGGGGCACCCCCCACCCCACTTTCACCGGCGTCCCACTGGGTAAGCCCAAGGCTCCAGGTCATCGGTCTCTGCCATCTGCTCCTGTCCTGTGCCCAGGGGCACCTGTGCTCTTTGCTCCTGCAGTCCCGCCACCTGGACTGCCCTTCCCCACCTTCTCTGCCTTTTCCTCTGACAAATCGTAACTCAACTGTCATTTCCTACAGGGGACTGTCCCTGACAGACTGAGGGACTGGCTTCCTCCTCTGTGCAATCGAGCACGTCTTTCCTTTCACGCATCTGAGTATTTATGTGACAGTCTCCGCTACCACTGGGCCCGGCGGGCACCTGGTGTGTGCACCAGGCTCAGTGTGTGTGCACATGTGTGAGAAAGTGTGAGTGGGTTTGTGCACGCACAAGTGACGGCGTGTGCATTCGGAGGGCTGCAGTAGCCTTGGCAATGCCGCATTCCTGCTGTGACAATTTCTCCCGCTGATGACTCCGTCCCCGGGGCCTTGGGAGGCGCTGAGAAGCTTCTGTCAAGGGGCAGTGGCTTTTCCCCCCTCGCTTAAATGAGATATGAATAATTGATTTGGCTCCTGAATAATTAATCAGATATTCAATAAGGAAAGTAATTGTTTGGCACATCCCCTGTGGATGGCCTGGCTCAGCCGCTGCCCCACTCGGGAGGGGAGGATGGGGTAGGGGGGCGTTCTGGGCCTGTAGGGAGCCCAGTGCCAGGTGGAGAGGTCACCTTGCCTGACACTTCTGGCACTCCCGTCTGGCTCGCTGTCCCCTGGGAGGCCACTCGTCGCCTTCACGTGCCCACCAAGACTTTGGGTCATATGGTCCTCCCACCCGAGTCATCTGCAGGTCTGGCTCCTTCCCTGCCCCACCCAGCTCTGGGATGGCCCCTTCATCTGTGTGATGCAGCACCCGCTGGACACCGTCCCCTCCGAGGGGTGCCCTGGCCCAGGTGCCAGCAGGGGGGCTGTGGTGGGCCCCACTTCCCTGTTGCCAACTCCCCACACCTTCCCCCCTAGAGCAGACGCAGTGGTGTTGCCCACTTCCTGAGCGGCAGGACCTTGCTCCTTAGAGGAATTTTGGTCAGAAGGGGCTACATAGGTGGCTAACCAAGGGCCACTCTGTCCCATGCCCTGAGAAAAGCCCTGGAGAAGTGCTTTGTGTGGAGGCCCTCGTGGGCCCCTTGGGCTTGCCCTATCCTCCAGAGAGCAGCTTCACTAGGCCCTGGGTGTGACTTCCCACCCACCTTCCAGGGACCCCCAGCCCTGCCCTGGCCGGAGGCCCATCCCCCTTCCCTGGAGTGTATTTCCTCCAGGCTGAGTAAGGGAGGAGCTCCCCTGGGGGCTTCTGCCAACAGTGGATGCTTCAGTTCTCACTGAACAATTGCGGGTGCTTTGGGGCCCCAGTTCTGTCCTCAGTTCTGAGGAGCCCGGCTGTCCTAGTGGAGTCCCTTTGTGATTTTCTTCACGAGCTGCAGGAACTTCTGTGTGTGAGACCAAACACACGTACACACACCACACACACCACACACAACCACCTAAACACACATACTGAACACACACACATAGACACACGTGGACACATATGTCAACACACCACATGCATTACAATACATCCCCACACTAGATGCACATGCCACATACACACAGACATGCCACACACATAAACAGATATATCACGTACCTATCACCTAAACACACCCCCATCCACACAAACGCCATACGCCACCCTCACCTATACTGCCTTCTCCCATCACCCGGGGTCTGTACGAATCCTCAGAGTTGGAAACTGAATCTGTAAGGAGGAAGAGGTTTGCTTACCTGCCTCCAGGAGCTCTGAGTCACAGGACTGCATGGGGGATTAGTTCTTTTTCTTCATTCCCTTCTCATGCAACCCATGGTATGTGTGCACATGTGTATGTGTGCATGCATGTGTACAGTGCACCTGTGTAGGTGTATGCATATGTGTGCATGCGCACACACATGTAGGCACTTGTGTGCATACATGCACGTGTGCACAATGTATGGTATGTATGTGTGCACATGTTCATGTGGGAGGGCACATACGTAGGTATGAGCACATGTATATATATGCACGCACATATATATGTATGTGTATGTGTGCATGTGTGTATGTGCCCACACATGTGTAGGTATGTGTATGTGTGTGTGTATATGCAAGTGTGTGGGTGTCTTAGTTGGTTCCCACCACTATAACAAAATGCTTTGGACTGGGTAATTTATTTTTCACAGTTCTGGAGGCTGGGAAGTCCGAGATAAAGGTGCTGGCAGATTTGTTGTCTGGTGAGGGCCAGTTCCTCACAGACAGCGCCCTCTTGGTGTGCTCACATGGCAGAGGAGATGGGTGCCAGGTGGCTCTCTGCAGCTTCTTTCACAAGGGCGCTTGTCCCACTCAGGAGAGTCCCACTTAATAACTTCCCCAAAGGTCCCACCTCTTACTACCATCACCTTGGGGTTTAAGTTCTGACATGAATTTTGCCCCAGTAGGTTTGTGTGCAGGTGTGTGGATCTGCACACACTCGTGTAAACACCAAGCCCCTCAGGGGCTGAAGCAATGTCACCCAGCGAGTCCCTTTTGTGTCCCCCATGAGTACCTGGTTTGTGACTGCACTGCCACACAGATTGGCTGTGTCAGGATATGATTGGTGGGTTCAGGCTGGAGACAGGTACAGCGATCTGGGCTGGGCAGTGTGTCCACAGTGGGAATCCCCACAGAGACCCTAGGCACCAGTCTGGGTTCAAAATGGGGTGGCCCGCACATTCTGCATTTCATTATCTGACAAGTATTTTTTGAACACCGGCGTGCCAGGGACTGTTTATGGCTCCAGGGATAGAGCAGTGAACAAACAGGTAAGCCCTAGTCTTGTTTTGGTGAGAGAGACAGAAAATAAATGTGAGAAATTGGTGAAATATATAGTATGTTGGATGATGACCAGTGCTAAGCAGGAAGGGCATATAAAATACCGGGGAGGGGTCATAGTTGAGACAGGGCCGTGGATCAGCGAGGGCCCAGGCAGGAGAACAGAAACAATCTAGGTATTTCAAACACTCTGGTTCAAAACCCTCCTAGAGAATTTAAATAGGGAATTGGTACCACTGAGGTAAGAGCTGAGACACCCAACGGGGAATGTGAGGCCCCCACTCCTAGGCCTGCCATCCCTGGGTGGCTTTCATGGGTCTAGCACTGTAGGTGACTTTTGTCCTGGGGGCAGCTTTAGGGAGGGGGTCTTGAGCTTGTGCTTGCTGGACTCCATCTTGTAGTGTCACTTTTGAGCCTGGATGCTGTGTTCTGCTTCTGACCCTAGAAACAATCTCAATGCCTGAGAGAGCAGAGTCTTTTTGTATCCAAGCTTTTCATCACCACCAGTAGAACAAAAATCCTTTGCTAGACCTTGAATCTGCATGCTTGGTTTGAAAGATTACGGTCAGCACAGCTAAGACAAAATCTGCATTCCCTGATGTTGTCACAGGCTTTTACTCATCTGAGTGTCAGCAGAAACAGTTTTCAATGGTCCAGGCTCCTAGGGGCTGTTAAAACCCTCTCAGCTGTTTAGACAACCCATGCCTGGCTTCACAGCCATTCCCTCTGATTCTGGTTGGAGTCTACTGGAAAGGTTCAGTGTTCACTCTGTAGTTGGCTGCTTCTCTCTGTCGTCCACCTGGCACTGCCTCTTTGTTGGGACTGACTGCCAAATGTGGCTGCGACATTCTCACGCTGCACAACTCCAGAGAGTGGGCTCACATAGATTATGTGAATGACATCCCCTAGACTTGTGTAGTGTACAGCCTGAACAACTGTACACAGTGACCCTGCTCTTGAAAACAGCAGGCTACCCTACTGTGTTCTCTCTGGCTACTGTCTCCACCTGCTCCTGGATTCTTGCTCTGCTATGGCTCCTAGTATGATGGTAGCACAGCAAACTACATTCTAATGAATGGACTCAGTCAAAAGTCCTCCCACCAGCATTTGCTGTTAGTAAGCACAGGAGGGGAGATGCTCAGAGGAAGTGGGCACTGGAGAGTGATCAGGAGGGACCTCAAGAAGCCATCTGCAGTCCCTAGACCCTGAGCTCAGGGCATGCTTCCTTTAGGACTGACCTTTCAGAGGCCTCTTACCTGCTGCAGTGAAGCCTCAGACTCCTGGCCGCCTTTCTTACGTCTGGGCTCCTTCCTGGCTCTCTCACTCTCTCTGGATCCCAGAGGCTCCTGGTGCAGACCTGCTGCCTGACCTTTTGCAGGTTTGATGAGAGCCAGAGTAGGAGGCCCTTGGAAAGATTTAGGGGAAACCTGGGTGCTGGAACCTTCCGGAAGTGAAGGATGCAGGAAAAGGAGGCAGCAGCATTTAAATCAGAGGGAGGAAATGCCACCCAGGACCTGAGCTCGGGGTTATTTATGCATGTTCAGAAATGGCTTCATGCATCCAGGCGCAATCCAATGATTTGTCAATGGAGGCCTCCTCGCGCCCCCTGCCCCCGCCCCTGCCTCCGATAACATTTACAGTAAATCTATTGCACTGACCATTAAATCCGAGGCCGCCTCGAGCGATCGCTTCAATGGGGTGCTGACAGGCCGAGAGTTAATAATGACGCGGACGCTAACCTGTTTATTGATTTGCTTTTTGTACCCTTCATCCTCACTCACTCCTTTTCCCTCTTGGAGGAGAAATCTTGGAATTAGTAATCAGGTGACAGCCTCGCCCCCCTTCTGTTCCCAGCCATGTCATCCTGCTTAAACTCTTCGAGATAAATTACCGCTACCTCCCCGGCCCCTGCCAGCCATTCACTCTCCAGTTACTCAGCACAAGATGCCGCATCTGTCACTGGAGCCAGCAGACAGAAAAAAAACATTAACACAGACATGAAAAGCTTTTAACTTTGACAAGAGGAGCACAGGAAAGTTTTATATTTAGCCCCTCCAGCAGAGGCCACGGTCAATCCATTAGGGCGGCTTGTCAGACCCAGGGCGAGGTGGGAGAGGGCTGGGACCATGGTCTGGGATGGTGGGGGCATCACCGGCTCCGGCCCGAGGGTGCCCACTGCCCCTCTCTCCCGCAGCTCAGGGAGCGGGAGGCAGGACGGTTGGATGGCTGAGTCGTTAGGAGCCGGGGAAGGACCCAGATTTTAACCTCTGTTTTAAGATTTTTAAGAGGTGGGCAGCATAAAGCTGATCTGTTTTGTGACCACAGCATTGTCAATATCCACAGGTAAAGTGAATTTTTTTATGGAAGGCTCAAAAAATAACAAAGAGAGGTTGGCTCCCCAGGAGGCAAAACTTAAAACTTAAAAAAAAAGGAATTATTCATTTTTCTCTCCAAGAACCAATCACTTCAGGCTGAGAGTGGTCCCTGACTTATTCTCCTCTTTCCTCATCTCTCTCTCTCTCTCTCTCTAAGCCCTTTCTGGCTCTTCTCTCTTTTCTCCCCTTCCTAAATCTATTCTTTTCTCTTCCTCAGGACAGGATTTCAGAAGTGAAGAAATCACACATTTCTCAGTAGTTTCGCTCCCTGCACCCACCACGTCTTTCCTCAATTCACACAACAAGGTTAGGGACCCGGTTGGCACAGGCAGCGTCCTCAGCAGGTGGGGACGGAGGAGAGGAGGCGAATCCACACATACAAGTATACACAGACACGCACACGGCGGCTTCAGGACAGGAGTGGCTGGAGTGGCTTTGTGGCAGAGACAGACCTTGAACGTGCCTTGGGGGAAATAGAGGGCTCTTTTGGGCAGTGTTTGGGAGTGGTGTGGGGAGGGGCTGGGTGGAGGTTCAGGTTGGATCTACACGGAGGCCGAGCAGAGGAACATGTGGGTGGAGACCAGGATGTGAAGTCTTCAAATGCTGCCCTAGGCCAGGCTCCTCCCAAAGCAACCCTTGAGAGAAGGATTCAGGTGCAAGTGGCTTATTCGGAAGGTGATCCCAGGAAACACTGGGTGGGAGGTGTGAGTGAGCTGGGGAAGGACAGGAAGCCAATAAGGGGTGAGTTAATGAGCGGGTTGTTGCTTTGGGCAATTGGGGCAGGATCTTGCTGGGAGAGCACGTGAAACACACCTCAGAGGGGCCACCACCACCAATGGGAGGGAGGCAGCCGGGGCACGTGCTCGCCGACTCCCCTCTGTCACTGGTCGAGGGCTGTGCTGGGGTGGGAGGGGTACCGGTCCCCTGGTATTTCTGGCCTCTGCCCCACCTGGGGCCACAGATGCTCCAGGGGAACATCTCTAGCACCTGCAGTGAGAAGGCTTGACGTGTACAGGCATGAGTAGGCACCGACAACACTTGCTGTAAAACTCCCAACCAGCAGGAAACGTGTCTTTGCTGCATCAGGCAAACGAACCCCTGCAAGGTTTTGGAGCGAGGGTCTTTGCTCTCGGTAGTTTCTTGGGGTGAACTTGCAGCAGAGTGAGACATTGTGTGTTGATGTTTCTTTATCTCTTCCAGGGACTGGGTCACAGTCGTCTTTACCTTGCAGCACATGTTTTACAGGGTCTGGCTTGCAGTAGGTGCTCAAAAGTGTTGAACGCTAACTCGTTATCGTCATCATCATTTTTGTGCTGATCTCCTTTGTTTGAATTTAAGAGCTTGCAGAGGGCAGAGAACAGGTACTGGTCAGTTTTTATCTTCAGAGCTGAGCACAAGGCTGTGTATGAATTAGGGGTTTGGGGAGTGTTTGTTGAAGGAATGAAGGAAAAAAAACATCCAGGACTTTCCAGCGGACTTGGTAAGTGGGTTTGAGCAGACAGGCCCTATGGATCACTGCCTGGGGCCATAAGAAGGATGTGTCGGCCCAGGTGAGCTGAGGGTCCTTCCTCAGGTTGTAGGGGAGGGACGCTGGGGCAGGGTGGAGGGCAGGTTATGGGAGTGAGGTGGGGCTGGGGCAGAGGTGAGCTGGACACAGTGTATGGACCGCCTAGCGTGGCTCTGTAGTAGGAACCAGAGCCCAGGATGAGATGGGTCCCGGGGGACAGGAGACCAGCTGTGGACAGATGGTGCTGGCAGCACCTGCTTCCTGCCTGTCTCCCTGACTGCCCCACTCTCTTTTGTTCCACCTCAGGGTCCTCGCCATGGGTGGCTCTGGATGGGCTTTGATTAGAGTTTGCTTTTTAACGTTGACATAAAAATCCCAAATCTAGAGACCGAACCTCCCTCCCTAAGGTCGTTATTCCTTTTCTGCAGCTGCTCAAATGATCCAGGGGTTGTGGGAAAGGCTCCCCTCCCACTTCTCAGGGCTCAGGCGAACATGGAGGTGGGGAACACGCTGGCCCTGGTACGGTCTTCCCTGCAGGGCCCAAACCTGGCTCCATTTCTGGAAAGGACTTTGTCCTCCAAGAACCCCAGATGGCAGCGAGGACGGTGTCTGTCCTGGCTGGGAACAGCCATTCACGGGCCGGGGAGGATCCCAGCCATGTGGGTGTTGGGAAAGGTGTCTGGTGACCCTGGAGGCCAGGATATCATTTCACCAATGCCAGACGAGGTGAGTCCTTGGCCGCCGGACAGGGCATAATAGCTCTTGCTTTGTGTATGGTGATAAAGGCTGAGAGAAATTAAGCCGGCGCAGATCTGTGTCTCCTGTAGCAGCCACAGTCGCTGAATCTGCTGTTTCTGAGAAAGTGAAATTTCAGTTCCTCCACCCCCCTTACTGGCTGGGCTGCCGGGCACGTGGAGAGGACATCAGCTGACCTCTCAGGCCTCTTGGCATAAAATGGACATTCTTGTGCAAAACCCATGTCTACGCCGACACGGCCAATCTGGTGATGTGGTTGAGTCACATCTAGACCTTGGTGTGAGGAAGCTGCAGAGAACTCCTCTGCGTGCTCGGCCCTGCACGTGGCTGCGGTGATGGTATGAATGTTTGCATCCCCCCAGATCCATGTTCTGCCATCCTAACCCCCAAGGTGATGGCATTAGGAGGTGGGGCCTTTGGGAAATGAGTAGGTCATGAGGGTGGGGACCCCATGAATGGGATCAGTGCCCTCATAAAGGGACCCAGAGAGCTGCCTCGCCCCTCCCACCATGGGAGGACACAGCGAGAAGGGGCTGTCTATGAGGAACAGACCCGCACCAGATGCTGAATTTGTTGGTGTTGTGATCTTGGACTTCCCAGACTCCAGAACTGTGAGAAATGAATTTCTGTTGTTTATAAGTCACCCAGTTTATGGTATTTTGTGACAGCAGCACAAACAGATTAAGACAGCTGTGTTGGGGGGGCCTGGGGTGGGGGCAGAGGGGCACAGTTCCTGCCTTGCCCTCCAAGGAAATGATGCCACTGCACCCTCCATCACCTGCCATCTTGTACTACACAGGTAAGAACAGATTTGCACTGGGAGAGGACAAAATGCAAAGAAAATGGCCTTGAGGGCTGAGGAAAAGGGGGCAGAGGGAAAAAGAAGGGTCCACTCTTGTCAAGTGTTGGGGAATTTCGTGGATGTTGGAGAGTTAGGTGTGGGCAGAACGCTCTGGGGCCATGCCAGAGTCTGCTGTGTGTCTGGCCAGCCCCACGTCCTTCATCTCCTAGTCTTACAGCTCTCCCTGCAGTGAGGTGGGGCTGTTGTCTGCTTCTGGCTGAGGGACAGTGGGCTTGCAGACCCGATGACCTTCCCTACAATGCTCAACTCTCTCTTTCTTCATCTGCAGCCAGGTGGAGAGGACTCTGAGGACCTAGCGAGGCCAGAGACACAGGTGGAAGGACTCAGCCAGGAGCCACCACCCGCAGGAGAACCGTTGAGCCAGGAAGACCCATTAGCTCTCTTATAAGTCATTCCTTTGCTCCCTCATTCACGCATTCGCAGACCTTGCCGAGTGCCTTCTCTCTGCTGGGGCTGGCCGGGGTGCGGGCACAGTCCCTGACCTCACCTGTGGCTGGAGTGAGTGTTTGTGAAAGGAGGTGCAGAGAGAGATGAAGCAGGGGCTGTCCTGGGAAATGGGAAGGGGCCTTGGTGGGCATGGCAATGAGCTTGGATTTTATGCTGAAGGATGATGCAATGCCACGGGAAGTTTAGACAGAAGAGCGAGAGGCTCAGAGCTGAGTGTTTGCAAGACCCGGTGGCTGCTGTACGGAAGGAGTACTGGAGTGAGTGAGGGGTGGGGACCGCCTCGGAGGCCTCTTGTCACATTCGTGTTTGCTCACACAGCAGCATTTTCCTCTCCTCCATTCAAAGCGTGATGCCAGTCTTTGAGCTCTCTTGTTTCAGGGGAGACTGGTGAGTGAGTTGGGGCGAGACACAGAAGCTGCTGGAAAACAGAGAAACATCTCAGTGAACTCGCTCAAAACCCAGTTACTGACTCTCTTGCCTACAGTGTTCAGGATCTATACTTATCCTGAGGCTAGCGATTTTCCTGCTCCAGATTTCTGGAACCTCTCCCATTCTCTTACATTCTGTGGAGATTAGGAATAAGGATTCTTTAAAGAAGGTAGAGTAAATAAATCACATACACTTTGAAGGTTGCTAGACTTGGGTTTGAATCCTGCTCCATCAATTTCCAAGCTTTGTGACGTGGTGTAGATTCCTTGGTGTCTCCGAGTCTGTGTTTATAAAAGGGGTGTAGTACGGTCACAGAGGTGAGGCCTGGGAGAGAGGCTGGCCCACGGTAAGTGCTGACACAGAGCAGATCACTCTCTTCCCAGTCTACCGGCCCCCAGGGTCTGGAGGCACAAGATTTGGAGCCTACTACTACTGGCTCCTCACCTATATTTGGTCACCCTAACTGGGTTGGGCCAGTAGGATTTGCCTGCAGGCTTTGGCCTGTACCTGTGGGCTCAGGACAGCCTGCTACCAGCAGAGGTGACACAAATAGCCATCAGCTACTAAATCTGACTTTGGGGCTCTTGACCCCCCTTCCTGATGGCGTCTCTGTTCTGCTCTGCTGAAGCTGCCGTCCCCAAATCCGCTCTGTGCTAGCGCAGCCACACAGAGGGCCTTGTCCTGAGTCCTCAGGGGATGTCTGGGCAGCTGCTTCCAGGGGTGGTGGATGTGCTAGGAAGACCCAGGAAGGACCACGAAGCCACTGTGTCAGAGCCTGATATCTTTAGACTAAAAGCCCTAGAAATTTCCTTTGTTGCCTCATTTGGGAGAGGAGGGCAGGGAGGGTGAAAACACACAGTGGAGAGAAAGCCAACAACACTGACCAGAAAAACAAACTCTTCCTGAAAACTGGCAGTGGAAGCCCTTGGCAGAGTGTACTCTTGTTATGGGCTCAATTGTGACCCCTGCCCCCAAATTCAAACGCTAGAGTCCTGCCCCCAGTGCCTAAGAATATGACCCTATTTGGAGACAGGGTCTTTACGGAGGTAATGAGGTTGAGGAGAGGCCCTGAGGGTGGGCTGTAATCTGATATGACTGGTGTCCTTATAGGAAGAGGAAATTTGGACACAGAGGCACATACAGAGGGAAAATGGTGAGAAGAGGTAGGGAGAAGATGGCCTTCTAGAAGCCAAGGAGAGAGGCTTGGAGGGAACCAAACCTGCCCACACCTTGATCTTGGACTTCCAGCCTCCAGAATGGTGAAAAAATAAATTTCTGTTGTTTAAGAAGTCTCCTAAGTTCCAGCATTGTACACGTCTGTGCTTTGGCGAGTTGAGAACACCAGGACCTGGTGCTACAGATGACGTAGTTGATGAAAATCTTGTGTATAGCGTCTAAGCCTGGAGGACGTTCAGCCAGAGGGAAGGAGAATTCTAAGCAGACATGACCAAAATGTGGCCCTGCTGACACAGACAGCCCACTGGGGACATGGAGAGGACTCAGAATCAGAGAGACAAAGGAAGGGACGATGACAGGACCAGGGCAGGGTCTGCCATGCGGAGTAGGGGTCCTCAGCTTCGGTAGTGCGACTAGCACACACCCCACACCACTCCGAATCCCACAGGCACCTGTGAACGGCTTGCTGCCAACTGACGTGGGAATTCCATACATTGGCCAACCAAGAAGCCTCGGAGCTGTCACGTGTTGGTGCCGCCTGGCCCCCGAGAGTCCAGTGTCAGCAATTATGCCATCTTTGTTTGTATAGCGGTGTTCATTGCATTATTTGTGCATTATTATTATTTTCTCTGTATTATTTTATAAATACCATGGAAAAATGAGAGTTTCAGACTAGTGACAAGACATACAAGTCTCATAAACTCAATGCAGTGGCGACAAAGGTAGAACTGAAAGTACGCTGAAATAGTAAAATCGTTAGCTTCCTTGAGTGCGCATTTGACTTAGGGAGCTGGACTTGGGAAAGAAAACAAAACCGAAGAACTACGTATAGAATGGATGTATTTCTAAGGACCGTGTCTAATGGCAAGGTGTAATTTGGGGTTTTATAAATGCTTGTGTCCTCTGGGAGTGGGACCCTTCACTTATAACATTTAAGTCTGCCGTTTACCTGTCATTCAAACGTCATACCCATTTCTGAGAAGGCATCATATGCCAAAGCAGCAGCCATAGAGGGTACATGGGGGAAGCCTTACATGTTACTGTCTATTGCTGTGTAACAGATCAGTGGAAACTTAGCGGCTTAAAGCAACATCCACTTATTAGTCCACCCTTCCTAGGTCAGAAGTCCAGGCAGACTCGAATGGGTTCTGTGTTCAGGGTATTGTGAGGCTGAAATCAAGGTGTTGGCTGGGCTGGACTGGGCCAGGTACAAATCTGAAAGCTCTGGGAAAGAATCTGTTTTCAAGCTCATACAGGTTGTTGGCAGAATCCAGTTCTTTATGGTTGTATCAGTAAGTCTGACTTTTTCATTTGTGAGCTGGCTGCCATTTCCCAAGACCTCCTACATTCCTTCTCCCATGGTCCCCTCCATTTGCAAGCCAGCAATGGAGCTTGAAATCTGACTTCCTTGTCTGCCACCAGCGGGAGAAAATTCTCTGCTTTTAAGGAATGATGTGATTAGAGTAGGCTACCTGGATAATAACCCTTTTAAGGTCAACAGTGCCATAAAATGCAACACAATAAATAATATCTCAGCCCATGCACAGTTCTAGGGATTAAGAGGCATGGAGTCTTGGGGGTCATTTCTAGAAATTCTGACTGTCCCATTCTCTAGATGCCTGGATGCCAGAGCCCTTCTGGGTTTAGAATCTTAAATCTGTCTTTGGGCTGACTGGGAAAGCCCTGGCTGGCAGAGACTGCTAGTTGAGCCCAATTCATTCTCCGCTTTTCCGTAGTCATAGGATTGTTGACTGGGCACATGGCTGCCTCGAAGGAACACTACATTTCCTGACCTTCTTTGAAGCTAGTTGTGGACTTGTGGCTTGCTTGGTCCATGAGATGTCAGTGGTAAAGTAGTGGGCAGCTTCCAAGAGCCTTCCTAAGAGACAAAGTCCCATGTTCTTAGCCCTTCTCCCTGCTTCCTTCATCCCCATGAACCTGATGCCTGGAGCCCCATCTTTGACCACAAGGAGGAGGCCATGATGGCAGAGCAACAGGGAGAAGAGAGCTACATCTCTGCCTTGGTTAAGCATCAAACCGGCTCTGGATTACCTACCTGGACTTCTGTGAGAGAGACAAGAGATTTCTATCTTTACCTGTGTTTTGCTAACACTCTGGCCTGGAGTTTCCCTATGGGGTTTAGTGATATAGGGTGTTCTGTGGTCGGAGGTGCCTGTCTTTAGCTGGGGCCATTGTCTGTGGCCTCCTCTGAGCTGAGGCCCTCACCTGCTGCCTTTATTCTTCCATTGTCAGAGCACTTAGTTGGGATCTGGAGAATTTGTTTAGTTAAGTACTGGCTGAGAACAGTTGTTGCATATTGACATTTAGTGAGAAAATATACTTACTGGTCATATTCTGGTGTCATACTAAAAATATATATATTTTTTCTATTGTATATCTAAGGATTTACATGTCTTGTAGCAGATAAAGAGATTGGTTAGCTAGATTGTGCTTCTTGACACATTCTGCTAAAACCTGCCCAGCCCGCCCCCTCCCTGTGCTCACCTGTCCTCCTTTGTGACCCAGAAGACCCTCCCTCTAGGTGTCTGTCTCTACCCTTGTGACACTTTGGGGGCACACAAGTGTCTCTCCTGTCAATCCTTTTTTAAAATTTTTTTTTGTTTTTAATTAATTAATTAATTCATTATTCTTCTGTGAATCCTTTGAGGTCGGGGACTATGTCTCACTTGTCTTTGAATCCACAGAGCCTAGCACCGTGCCTGGTACATGATAAGACCTTCAGAATGTGTCAGGCCATTTACATGTATTTGCTTTATTCAACCCTTACAGCAATGCTATGAAGTTGGCACTGTTCGTATCCCCATTTTATAGGAGGGTAAACTAAGGCTTGGAGAGGTTATTCAGCTGTCTAATGTCATAAACTATTATAAGTCAGTGCTAAAACCGAGGCTTTCTGACTCCAGTTCTGACATCCTTCTAGATCCCACTGCCACCACATGGCACCACCGCCAGCCTGTATGATTTTTGCCTACAGAGTCTCACCTTATTTGGGGATACACCCTCTTCCCACTGTGGCTTGTTGCCTAAGAACCTGAGGTGTAGTAGTAAGAACATGAGCTTTGAAACAAACAAACAAGACTTGTGTTTTGCCTCTGTTGTCTGATTCTCCGGACTTAGTATGGGTTGCTTAACCTCCATGATCCTCTGTTTCCTCATCTATCTGTTGGTTTATAAAATCCGATTCTTAGGTGTATACATACCTTAACATACAAAGATTTTCCTGAAAAATAAGCCACAAAGCAGTTGTGTAGTGTGTTTTCATTTTTGTGCAAAAATTGTTATTAATAACAAATGTTGATATGTATTAATAGAAAACTGCCTGAGATATATACACCAAAGTATTAATAGTGATTGTCACTAAAGGTGAAATGGGGCATTTTCACCCACAATATTGTCTAGTTTTTATCTCTATTTTGTAGTCAAGGAAACTGAAGCTCAGAGTAGTTATGCAACTTGTCTAAAATTGTATGGAATTTTTTTTTTACAATGAGTAAAATTTTACAATGAGTACATTACTTTTGAAATCAGAAAGCAATAAAAATCAACTAAAAAACTGAAATGAAATGGTATGCTTGAAATTGCCTAACACAGTGCCTAGCACATAGTAGGTCTCAATAATTATTTTTTTCACAGATGCAGACTCTTCTCTAGGGAGGGAGGGAAAACCTCTTTCCAAGCACAGAAAGCCACAGCCAGACAGAGGAGAAGAAACCAGCACCGCTGGGCTCCTGCCCTATGGGCTGGGGAAATAGAAAAGCAACCTTCAGCCCTGGAATCTCAAAATAGTCCTGTTTGTTGACCTCAAATATTTTATAGAAAAAACCTCTTCTCCCCTGGGGTCTGGGTAGAGCATTTGTCTGGGGAAGAGAGGATATAAAAGGTATATTGTGAGATTTCACTGTTAATATTCATCTCTCAATCCCCTCCATCTTGTTTTAACAACCAGGAATGAAATTTGAAAAATGATCTTTGGAAAATCAACTTTTCTCTCTCTCAGTTGGGAGTTCAGAGCAAGCCGCTGGTGCATCTAAAGGCTTTTGCCTATTCATTCTTGGTGTGAGCCCTGGAATGGCAGGTGTGAAGTGGCCCTTGCGGGAAGAGCAAGGATCCCCATGTGTCTCTCATGCACAGTCACGGTGAAGGGCAGAATTATCTCTACCCCTGTCTTTTAAAACATCAAGGTGAAATTTCAGCATGGAGTCCTACAGTCATTTCCAATATTTTGGATTTCATGGACCAGGAAATGTTAAAAGAATATTTTGAGGACCAACACAAGGTCAACTTTTTATTTTGCAAAGGACATAAAGAAAAAAGAAATCAAACAATCATATTGTAGAAGAATCATTTGAACACCCCTTGCTCATAGGAAGGGCATGATTTCAAAGACAGTCCATCTCAAGAAAAGGCAGTTAACAACCATGCAAGGGTATAAAATATGTGGCTCATTTTATTGAGGAGCAGTGAAAACGTCATTTGGGAGCCATGATGTCATGGCTAAGGCTTTGGGGTTAGGTAGATCTGTGTTCAGAACATACCTGAGCAACTTATTTGCTTTGTGACCTTAGAGAAGCTAAGCAACCTCTTTGAGCCTTAAAGTTCTCATCCGCAAAATGGGGAAATAATGACTGTTGTCAAGACTGAATAAGTTAACTCATGGACAGTGCTCAGGGGGGTGGTCCCCTGCCTATGATAATTGCTAAATCCATGTTAATTCCCCTTGACTTATTTTCTTCTGACTAAAAAATTACTAGAAATGTGTGTGAAGATGCAAAGAAATGAAAGCACCACAGATACAGCCTCTAGAATTCTGGATTTCTTCAAATTTCTTAATAAAGCACTGAGGCTTTGGTGAATACCCTCCATTCTCCATCGGACACCTAGAAGGATATGAAACTTGCGGCAGTGGGAGCAGGGTCTTGGGATCCTGCTTGTTATTTCGTGGAGGGGCACTTTAAAGTGGGACACGGGAGTTCACTGTTCACATGTTCCCAAGGATCTTATCCTAGGTAGGTGCTTTCAGTTCCAGCCTCTCTCCTGAGCTCTTACCCTATATCCAACTGCCTATAGGACATCTCCCCTTGGGTATCTCACAGATACCACAAACCACAGTGCTTTCTTTCTCTCTAAACTAGCTTCTCTTCCTCTGTTCTATCGCCCAGCAAATGGCACCACCATCCGCTTAATTCTCTTAAGCTAGGAGTTCTTTCACTCATCACATCCTGTCTTTCCATCTTCCCTGTCTTTCATTCTCCAAGTCCAATCAGGCACAAGGCCTGGCCCATGGGCTTACTAAATCTCTCTTGAATCTGTTAATTCTCATTCATCCTACTGGGCCTGCTTTAATTTATTTCTCCATCACCTCTTCCTTAGATAATTCTTTCAGCCTTGAGATTCCCACACCCCAAATCCATCACTGCTATAGTAATTATTCTAAAATTCAAATTCAATCATGTGACTTTTTCCTGCCTAAAAACTGAGGCTGAACGAGATGAAATGATTTGCCAAGATCATCCACTAGAAAACTGCAAAACTGGGATTCAAACTCAGATCTGTTGGATTCCAGATTTCCTGTTATCCAAAAGGTCTCCCTTGGTGCACGAATTTACTCTCATGGCCTTGGACTTTATCTTCACCTTCCTCAATGCCCCCTCATTATGCACATCAAAGGTCTTCCTAGCATTTACCCGCATGTCCCCCAGTTATGGTTTCCTGCTCTGCCTACCCCTCTGGCCCAGGAGCTCTTCAAGGGCAGCCAGGCCCAACACCTAGCACAGAGCATGCGTGAGCCAGTGTTTACCGAATGAATAAATAAACCAGGGATTCAGACCTAAATCTTTGTTCTGACCTGCCTTCTAGGACTCAGCCTGTCAACGCAAAGCTGCCAACACTTTTACTCCACCTTTTATCTTATGTGCTCATTAGAGAGTGAGCACATAGAAGTAGTTTCATTTCTCCCCTTAAGAGCTATTTTCTCTCCGTTTTTCAATATAATATTTGATACATACAAATGGATATATATTATATCCAAGTTATAAAACATAATGATAAAATGGATACCTATCAACTTACTTACTTCTAACTTAAAACTTAGACCTAAAGGTCTTTCTTCATCTTGTTTTCTTTCTGTCATCTTGAGAGAGGAGCAAGTGGCCCCAAATTTGGTCAATTCCCTTTGCCCTATTCATCTTTTTCCTCATCCTCTTCAGGGCTTGAAGCCCACACTTTCCAACACCATCGTTTTTGGCATTTTAATTCAACTACTAGCCAAACATGATTAGAAAGGAGGGCACCTTCTGTTTTGCATGTGACAGTTGCTACTTGGGCTTATACTGGAGTTGTGCCAGCTCTACCTTGGTTCACGTCCGGGGGGGATTCTAGACAATCAAGTGACCTTCATCCCTGTGTTCTTGCATGACAGGCTGAATGTGTTGTATGCTTCCAGCCCATGTGGCTTTTTCTGGAATGGAGCAACTTGTCTCAACCAAAGTCAGAAGCCTAGAGAAGCAATTGAGGACTAGAGCCGCATGAGGAGGGACTGTTTGGGGCTTTTGTACTAATCGGGTTGCAAAGGGAACCAGATGGATGTGGAGCTTAGGGTCCTATTGCCTATCCCTCCAAAATATGCTCCCAATCCATCAATAATTCCCACCATCCATGGCCAAGCCAACATTCTCTCTTGCCTTGATGACTACAATAGTTTCCCGATGAGTCATTCACTACGCAGCAGTGCAAGGGATCTTTTAAAAAAGTAAATCATCACACCATGTCACTCTCTTGCTCAAATCCCTCCCATGGCTCCCTACTGCCTTCAGCATAAAATCCAAACTCCTTCCTTTGACAAGGCCTTGCATAGTCAGGTCTCCGCCTCTCTCCCTAGCCTTATCCTGCTCTTCTCTTCTCTTCCATCACTCCTCCCTAGCCTCTGTGGCTTCCTTTCGGCTCCAGATGGATCAAGCTTTTACTGCCTTGAAAACTCTGCAGGTCTTTTCTGTGTGCTTAGAATCCCTTTCTCCTAGTTTGCACCGCTGGCTTCTTTTTATGCTGCAGGTCTTTTCTATTACCTTCTCCAAAATTCCGACTGAGTGGTCCACCCCTTCCTTCCATCACAGCGCTGTGTTCATCCTCATCATATCCTTCCCATTTCGTAAATACAAGTGCATTGGTCTATCTTCCATATATTACCTGTCTTTGCCACCAGACTGTAAGCACCATGAAGGACTGTGTCTGCTTCCATCACTCCCGTTCCTAGCCATACCTCCGTAAATGTGTGTCAACAGAATGATGTGTATATTTGAAAAGTCGATCTGGTTTCAAAGGTTGATGAACAAGCATATGCATTAGGGAGGGAAAATTATTTATTCATATGGTCATTTATTTACACACTCAAATATTTATTATCTGTCATTGTGCTAGGCTCTGAGCTGCATGCTCAAGGCACAGAGGGAAATTAGATAGATGTGTTCCTACCCTTAAGAGGCTAACAGTCTAGCAATGCAATAAGGCTTTAACAGATTAACACAGAGCATGCAGTGTGGCATTGGAGAAGCACCTAAGTCTAGTGGGGGAGTAAAGGAAGGCTTCACAGCATTGACTCTTGAATTAAGTTTTGAGGGATGAGTGGGAGTTTGCTGTTTGGGAAGGCTGAGAGAAGTTGTTCTATGTAGAATGGTATGAAAATGTGGTACTATGAGAAAACATGGAGTGTTTGGGGTAAAGTAGTTTAGTACTGCTGGGGTATAACGAGTAAGAGGAGTGATAGAAGGTAAGGCTAGAGAGAGAGGCAGAAGCAGCTCATGAAGGGCTTTGTATTTTGTCCTATGGGTAAATTGGAGGGTGTTGAACACACCCTCAGGATCACATTTCTGTGTTAGGAAGACCACTCTGGCAGATTTAATGAGATGGCAAGAGGAAGGGGAGAGTGGAAGTTAGGAGACCATTAAAGAGGTTTTCATAAGCCTCTCTGCCAAGTTGCTTTCCTGCCTAAAGCAGACCTTACCAATAGAATACTACACTTTTTCCCACTGAGCCTAGATTTTAACCTCAGAATCTTTCTTAACACAACCCTCCAGCACGCGCAACCAATCAGTAGGACTGGGCTCACTCGATGTGCCCTGTGTGCTCTTCGTGGACTAGATACTTCTGGGGATTCTTTCTAGCTCCGATATTATGATTTGTAAAAAATATGTTAACTCAAACCAAGAATATTTTCACTTTGACATGAGTTAATGCCTTAATTCAAGAGTGTGTAACTAATGGTGAAATTCCTGGCACTTGAAGCTGTAGGAGGAGGTACTTGGAAGGAACCTGCCAGGTCCCTGTCAGAAATGCACATTGCTTATGGTGAGTTGACTTTCTTTGTGTAGAATATTGCTCCTTTGGCCCAGGTATACAGAGGAGGTACAATTACCCCGTGTCCCTAAGGCAGCTGGTTTCAGGGAGACTGATAGAGAGACAGTTTCTGCAGGGGAAAAAGTATGGTCTTAGAGTCACCCAGAGTTGGCTTCAAAACCCTACTTTGCCCTTACCTTACTTCAGGAAGGAAGTAAATGTTTCCTGGGTATCTTCTCTGTGCCAGCCCCAGGCTAAGCACTTCCAGCTTTATTTTAAGTATGGAGAAACTGAGGCTTAGGGAGATAAATTAGTAACTTCCAAGCTGTGAGGCTCTGGATAAATTTTTAACCACACTCTAATTTCACATTTGCTCATTTGTGCAAAGCCTATCTCGTGCAATTAAATGAGACAATATTTGTGCAATTACCTAGTAGCTCGTAGATGTTCTCCAAAGGCAGCTCTTTCTTCCCTTTCTTTGGAAGAAAGGCTGTTGGCTGCACTTTCAGCAAAGAAAGCCTCAGTTTAAGGTCCTCAGGGAGAAACACATCTTGGCTCCAGGCTCTGAAATCCCTGGTGCCCACAACTTAATAGACTTACAATTGGTTAATTTTCTCTTGACATTGATCAGCAATGGGTCGCGTCTGGCACCCGCTGGCCTGGCCCTGGGGGTGGTGAGGGGAGCCGCCAGATGCCTGGCCTGGCCTCCCTAACCAGAAATCCAATAACTTTTTCATATAAATTGTTCGTAAGAGAAAACTTCTTGTTTTCGGCAGTTGTCGCTGTTTCAGCATTTTTCTGTACAAGATGAAAAACTTTTGCATTGAGCAAAATACAGATTTATGGTCAATAAAGTGAAGTTTAACAGTTTATAGGGGCCATACTTTCTTTCTTAAAAACTGATATTAAAAGCCATTTTTCCCAGTCTTTGTAAAAATGGCTCTCCTATCAATCAGGATCCCGGTTTGTTTAAACGATGGGAGCATTAGGAAAAACTCTCTCATCAGAGGGTGTCCGAGCATATGCCCATCACTTCTTCCTGTCCTAGAGCTTTGGAGAGGTCAGGAGTTATTTCCTGAAACTTGGAGATGGTCAAGCAGGAAACCAGAAGTTTCTTGGAGGCAGAGCGAGTTGAACCTCAGGTGGGACTTGAAGATCAGAATGTCCCTCTTGTACCCAGAATCTGTCTGATACCATTCATTTATTCAGCAGATGTTTGCTGAGCACCTACTATGTGTTAGCGCCTGAGCTGGGCACTGGGATGACAAAGGTAAATCACATCTGCTCCCTGCCCTCGAGGTGCCCACTGCTGAGGAAGTGAGTCGAGGGGACAGATAGTGACAGTGGAGCAGGAATATGGGAGCATGGAGGAAAGACACCTCGCCCAGACTAGGGCATCTGGGAAGGCTTCCGGGAGGAGGTGATGTCGGAGCTCAGTCCTGAAGACAAGTGAGAGAGGTGGTAGCCAGGGAGGGAAGGGCTGTCCAGGCAGAAGAGGCAGCAGGATTGATTAAGACCCGGTTTCCCTTCCAGGACCATCCTCCAGGTGAAAATGGGAAAGTCAGCGTCTGTCAGGCAATTGTTTCTGAGCCTTCCATTCATTTGCAGCTCCCTGCCCAGTGTTCCCCCTGGCTGCTCCCGGCTGCACCTGGGCCCTGTGTCTGGGAGGTCTGTTCTCGTCAGTGTGAGGCTGCTTCACACCTTCCGGCCTTCCCTTTCCTGCTTCCACACCTCCCTGCCTTTCCACCCACCACGCAAGCCCTTTGGAGTGCGGTAGGCTTTATAGAAGCATTGATGACATCTGACAGAAATTACAAGGGAGGAGAAAATATTATAATATTTAAAACTCTGTAAAATGTGACTTTCCAGAGAGTTCCAGAAAGAATACTGTACCAACCACAAGAAAGGTGCTCTGAAGGGGTTTCTGAGCTTTGCTGCCTTTCTTAAGGTCTCTCCCCGCTTTTTTCTAAGGTAAAAGGCCACTCTCTTTAAAATTCTCCAGAGCTCAATATGGGCTACTCCCCATATCCAGGCAACCCCACATCCTTGACCCGTGAGCACTAATCCCCTCTCCCCGCTACGGAATCCGCATCCGCTCCTGCGTGACACTCCCCTACCCGAACAAATAATGATTCTCAGGGCCAGAGCTGCCTCATTGCTCTCCTCACAGGAGCACGCACTGCACGGCCTCCCTGGCTCACAAGTGCGACAGTCCTGGACGTTTATTGGCAGAACTCTGCCGCCCTTCTTGGTCCCTTCTGCTTTCAGTCTTCCCAGGGCTTACCAGTACTGGTACCCGGAAAATGCAGGCCCCGTTGGTGGCTACCTATGAGCTGCACATGGATGGAGGCTAAAGCTCCGAAATATAATTTCTTTACTTGAGGTGAGTTGAAATTGTTAGGGCAGGGTCCCTGGCCTCTGATCAGAGAGAGTGCCTTGGTATTGGTGGAATGGGAGGGTGTCCTTCCCATCTCGATGGGCTGGAGCACAGTGTCCAATAACAACACAATGCAGCCACACATATCATTTTAAATTTTCTGGTGGCCACATTAAAAAACAAAAATAAGCAGGTAAAATTCATTAGTCAATTATGAATATGAATTACCCAAAATGATATGAATTATCATTTAAACATGGAACCAATAAAGAATTATCAGTGAGATATTTTACATTCTTTCTATTTATACTGAGTGTTCAAAATCCAGGGTATATATTATACTTACTGCATGGATTAATTTGGTCAATACACATTGCAAAGCGTCCAATAGCTACACGTGGCTTGTGGACACCGCATTGGACAGCATCAAGATAGAGTATAAATGCACCTGTATGTGCACAGGCAGGAGGGCAGAGGAAGGGACGAAGGACGGCAGAGAGAGAAGGGGGGCTTACTGGGCGTGGAGAGAGGTGAATGGATTCTAGATTTAAGAAGGACTTGTTGGATGTGGGGGTGTGAGCCGGGAGTGGAGGACGACATGTTCTGTCCTGTAAATTGGGACCTATTGGTTATCGGGGACCCCAACCGTGCCTCTGACTCCAGTGGACCTTTGTAAGGTTCCCAAGTGGACCAGTGTGAGCCTGTCTTGAAGACCGATAGTGATAGCCACTTACGGTGTTTAGCACAGAGCCCTGCACACCGGGTGATCTGCAAAGGTGAACTGTCAGATGGTGATGCTGGTTTGTGGGGTCCCTCCTGTTCAGACCCCACCTCCTAGACTTTTGTTTTTACTCAGGTTGGCCATTGGGCAAAGGTCTGAGACAGGTGGTTGGTTGGGGGGAACAGGCGCCTGGAACTGAGGGACCCAAGATGAGTCTGCCTCTGGCTTGGAAACCAGCAGCTCATTGGCTCACCCATCAGGAGCACCAGTCTCTTGGCCCACATCTGATTCTTCACCACCTCAGGGTAGTCTCTGGCTTCCACCCAGTTTGAGTTCTCTCTGCCCTCAAATTCTTTACTTCGTGTTGGCGATGCTCTGTCTCACTGCCTAGACCCCTTATTCAGGACCCAAGGCCTGATTCTACCAGCTGCTGGGGAAATTGTCAGCTGCTGGCTCTTGGCTGTCAGCCTTCTCCAGAAATTACCCTGGCTGAAGAGAGTCCCATTGTTCAAAGTCACACCCCTTCCTGGGGCAGCTCACATCCAATGACTGGTCAATACAAGGGTATGATGGCCCAGTCCCCTTTCCCCAAATTCAGGGTTGTCCCAGCTTCAGGGCTCCCCCGTGGCCAGCTGAGACTGTGTTGTGGCGACGGCATTGCAGCCTGTCTCTCCCTCTGCCCAATGGTGCTGGCTTCCCTTCCCCACAGGCACGGACCCCGAGAGCACTCCCCAGGAAACCGCCTGCATCCAAACCTCCTTCTCAGAGTCTGCCTCCCAGGGAACTCAGCCTGTCACACTTGGTTTTGTCTTTCGTTGAGACATGAAATTACAGCCCTGGTCAGATGCCGTCGGTGGTGTACACACACACACACACACACACACACATACACACACACACACACACACACACACGCTCTGACATAATCTTAAGCATTCACTCATTCGGTCCGCAGGTTTCACCTCCTGGCGTCCCATCACACTGCGCGATTCTTAACTATGTCTCCTTGCTCTCTTCCTCCCACCCCTTCTCTGATTTTCTGCCTCTCCCTCCTTTCACGAGAATAAGCTCTGACCTCTAACAAAACAACTCTTAACCTCCAGGGTTTTTTTTACTTTCTCAGAGTTCTGTGCCCCCCGACAATTGAGCCAGAGAAGGAGGAGACATCTGGCATCACCGACACTGTCCCCTCATTGTCTCATCCCCTTTGACACGCCCTGAGCCTGTGAGGTGCAGAGGGCATTTGAGGGCTGTGTCCCTGTAGTCCCTCAAGCCGGGCCTTGGGGGGCGGGCTAAGATTTCTGCAAGGATCTCGAATCTGAAGAGCCTGAGTCGTAGCTCACGTCCCCACCGAACAATGAGGCTTGATGAACGGGGTGTGATGTGCAATTGCTGATGAATATCTAGCTGATTCCCTCTGACTCTCAACGTGGTGCATGTGCGAGTGCAAAGCTGTGTTGTCCCGGGAGGGCTCAATACAGGCTCCAAGTTTCCCAACTTCCTGGCCTCAAAATTGATGTGTACAAAGGAAAAAAGGAGAAGCAGCACAACCCGCAAAGCAATATTTCCCAAGGCGAAGCCTGACATTATGACCGTCTCTTTAAGCACTTGCATTGCATATATATATATATATTTTTTTTTCTCAACTGCATCTTCTGACTGACAAAGCTCTTTCTTGCCAAAAGCGACTGTTATAAAATTATGACTTGCGCATATATAATGTTTGTGTTCAACAAGAAAACAGAAATGCCACCTTATTTTGTGGTTACAGCTGCACAATTCACATCCGGCAAGATTGATCATATTAAGGTTATGCAATCATCTAATTGCAGAGACAAGCCTTGAGTAATAACTCCAAATGCTCGCTCTTCAATCTGCACAGCAGAGTCATTGCCGAGTCCTGATTAGCGCCTGACAGCATTCGGGCACCATTATCCGCTCTGGCATTGTCTAAATCTCCATTTCCAGCCGAAGCAATCTACCCACTAACTGATCTATGACAAACAGGCCCGTAACAGCGAAACTGTTTGGATTGCAGATACGTACCTAACAAAACATGACTCTTTGGGCTATTTCCAGCTCTTTGTAGAGAAGTTTCCTCCTTTCCCGAGAGAAAAACAGCCTCTTCCACCCCCATTTCCTTCCCTCGGTTCCTCTCGTTGTTGGGAGGCTGTAGATGATTCTGCAAGGAATGTATAAACCTTTACCAAATTGACTCCTACTCAGATCTCCGCTCTTGGCTCCAAGGTGGCTTCCTTAGAGAGGCTGGCCCTCCAGGCTCACCAGTGATACACTGTATCCCTGTGCTTTTTATTTGTAGCACGTAGAATTGTTTGCAGCCATAACTGCAAATCCTGTGGGCTCCACCTTCAAACTGTAGCCAGAATCCGATCACTTTTCGTCACCACCATCAGCGGGGCCCCTGCCACCACCATCTCTCACCTAGATTGTAGCGTCCCTGTCCTCGCTGGTCTGCTAGATTCTGTCCTTGTCCCCTGCCCCCTACAATCTCTCCTCAATTTAGTGAAGTACTTTGTAAACCGTCAATCAGATCGTAGCATTCCTCCACTCAGAACTCTGCAATTGTTCCACATCTCGCTCAGCGTGAACGCCAAAGTCCTTGCAATGGCGTTATAAGGCCCTGTGTGATCTTATAGTGTCATCTGTCTGGTTGCATCTCCTATCTTTTTCTAACCCTCTCTCTGCTCTAGACAGGTTTATCTCCTTGCTCTTCCTTGAACATGCCAGGCATACTCTTACCCCAGGGCCTTTGCACTTGCTGTTCTCTTTGCCTGGAACTCTCTTCCTTCAGATAATCTGCATGGTTTGTTTTCTCTCCTCCTGTGGGTCACCGTTAAAATGTCACTTTATCAGAGACACCTTGCCTGGCTATCTTATCCAAATGGCAAACTCTCCCCACCCTGGTACCCCCCAACTCCCTTACTCTATCTTTTCCTATGGAAGGTATCTTCCTCTGACGTACTGTACGATTTTCTGATTTATTTTGTGGATTGTCCTTTTGTCCTCTGTAGAGTCTAAAGTAGTTCTCTCCAATAGGGCTTTCGCAATGATGGAAAGGTTCTAAATCTGCGCTGTGCGATATAGTCACCATTAGCACATGTGGCTCTTGAGCACTCGAAATTTGGCTCACGTGACTGAGGAACTGAGTTTCTAATTGGATTTAATTTTAATTCATTTAAATGTAAGTAGTCACATATGGCCAATGGTTGCCATGCTGAACGGCACAGGGCTAGATGGTCCGGGAGGGTGGGATCTTCTGAAAGGCCATTTAGAAGCACATTTTATAAGCCTGAAAAATATTCATACCCTTTGATTCAGTAAGCTTGTTTTCAGAAATTTGTCCTAAGGAAAAGTTGCATGTAGAAGTGTGTTCACTGCACTGCTATGGATACTAGTGAAAAACTGGAAATAATCTAAGTGTCCAGCAATAGAGGATTGAGCAATCAAGTATGGTGCTCATATGACAGAAATTGTGCAACTATTAAATATGCAATCATGAATATAGATTAATAATTAATGACATGGAGAAAATGCTTGTGATATATTGTTAAATGACAAAAGAATCTAACAAAAACTGTGTTTATGTCATAATCTCAATTTTAGGGAAAAGTTCTATGATACATATGGTGATTAAACAAGAATAGAAGAAAATCTACTAGTGAAATTATCTGTGGTTTTTATTTTCTTTGACGTGTTTTTCTGTATATTTCATGTCTTCTGCAATCGATGTGTACCATCTAATTATCAGAAAAATACAGTAAATATAACTTTTTATTAAAAAATGGTTTTCTGTCCATGCTTCTGGTTCGATGTTGCCATTTATTGATATAGAGTTTGGGGACAATACTGATTTGAGCCTTTTGCCATCATTTTCAGTGACTTAAAGCTCTCCCCAGGCTGCTGCTGAGTGTTGACTCCCCCTTTTAAGAGGTTCTGTGTCATTGGTCCTTAGTTCCTTTTTTGAGCATTGAGTGACCACGAGATGGTTCTAATTCTTCCCCTCCCCTCCTAGAATGTGGTGCACTGGGAGGTTTGTCACCTAAGGGCCCCACAGTGGTCAGGGATCACAGAAACTTCCAGCCTTGAACTTGTTATCTGCTCAGGATTCCAGCACTGTGTCTCCTCTTCTGAGCTTTGGTGACTTTGTTGTGGCCAGAAGCATCTTCTCCCACCCAAAGTCCTGGTGGCTCATCTGGGTGTATTAAGTTTTGGAGAAATCCTTTCCGTTGTGCACTATGGCAATGCCATTCCTCACCCTGGAGACCTTCATGGTCTGGGTCCTGCTCACCGCTCCAGCTTCACCTTTCATTGATCCCCACTTGCACATACCCAGTTCCTTGGGGTTCCCTCAAAACCACTTACATGCCTTTGCACAACCAGTTCCCCAGCCTGGAATGCCACTTCTGCGTTGACTTGCTGCCTCTCTCCTCCTCCAGCGTGAACACCTAGACTAAGTCTCTCTTCTTCTGTGGCGTGGACACGCCGAGGACAATTTCATTTCTAGATTACTTTGTTGTTCAGTATAACTCAGTGGAGCTTACGTGGCTCATACACTGTGCTGGCTTTTGGTGACTGGAGGTTTCAGGGAGCACAGAGGAGAGGAGACGAGCATTTGCTAAGTCCCTGCCATGTGCTGGCACTTTACAAACAGCTCTCAGCTGGTCAGAGGAGACGGACAGGTGAAAGGATCGTCACGATGCAGCATGACAAACATCCTAACTACAGTCTAGACAAGATATCATGGGAACAGTAATTCTACTGGGATGGGATGAGCAGTGAACAGTTTCAGGGAGAAGGTTGGTTTGAGTTGGAGCTTGGAAGAGAGATGGTTTTCATTTTTAGCAGCTCCCTAGCTATGTGGTAGGGGACCACGCTCTGCCTCTCTGAGCCTCAGTGACCTCACGTCTAAGATAGATATCGTAACTCATGCGCTGGCCACCTCCCCAGGCCATTTTACAGATTGCCTAGTGTAGAAGATGCTGTTGACACCCTGCCCTTGATGCTTTCAGTTCTGGTACACGTGACTCTCCACCTGAGGGTGGAGAGATGGGGGAATCAGGAGTGCTGTGGAGTTAGTGCTCTACAAAGGACCCTCAGCCAGTGACGGATGGGAGCGGGTGTATAAATACCCCCGTTCCCTCTCCCCTCAGGTGGAATAACTTGGTGGCGCACAGTGACACTGGCTCCTGGAGTTCCCAGCAGGATGGAGTCCCACTTGCCCATGGTGGTACCGTGGTGCCCTTGTTGACTGTGCATCCTTGACTGGCTTTCTTGCCCTCCCAGTCTCACTTTCCCAGTCCCCTAGTGGTGCTTCCGGGACCACATCCTAAACACAGTACTTGCCCTCTATCCTTTTCTCAGGTTCTGCTTCTGGGGGACCCAAACACTGCCACCTGGTTTCCCATGGAAACGTGAGGCATTTTCCCCAACACCTCCCTCTGACGTCTCCTGCCCCTCTCACACTTCCTCTCTCCTCTCTAACTATCCAGTGTTTTCCTGCAGCCTTTGGTTCACGATTATTAATAAAAAAGCTTCTGGAGCAAAAACCCCATAGACAATAGGAACCCAGAGAACACCTAGGCTCAGCAAAATGCAAAGAAAGGGTGGATTTTATTTTACAGTGTGTGTGGGAGTGATTCTCAAAGGCTGCCACCTAGCACCAATCCATCACCTCATTAGTTCTCCAGCCCAGAGGCGTTTGAAGTTGGCTGCAGTAGGGGTGGGGTGGGGTGGTGGGGAGATGATGGCAGCCAGGTCTGTGTGTCCTTTGTCATGTCCCGAATCACTTCAGACTGGGATGAAAGGAAGGTCTATGCTTCTGGCCCTTCCCCTCTCTGCACCCCCCTCTGTCCCAGGCCGGGATTCCCCTCCTGGGTGGGGCCTTTGGGACAAGGGACCCAATCTGTGGCTCTCACTCTCTGGCATGGGAAAATTGCTGGCTCAGCCACCCACATCAGCTTCTACCTTGCAGCCGGCTCAGCTCTCACAGCCAGCCTCTCCCGGCCTACTCCTGGGGACCTGGATCTTTGGAATCAATTAGAATCCACGAACAGGCACTAAGCATCTCTGGGGAACATCGGCATACACTAGCTCACAGGGCGGAACGGGTATGATCCACTTGCTGCAGATGAGGAGACTGAGGTTAGACAAGAGGCATACAAAACCTTGGCTGGCAGAACTAGCCACCCAGAAACAGTGTCTCCCTGTCAGAGAGGGAGCTGGAAGGGCCGAACCCCACATCACCTTCCGGCGCCCGCTTGTTGGAACCTCATTTTCGAGGTGGTGGCGGAACGTGTGGTGTTCCCACCGGCACCAACATCTGGGGCAGAGTGAGGGTGGGGGGTCTTCATTAAAATGCAGTGACTCTATTGGCACCAAAATAAACGTGACATTTATCAGAACCTGCTAAATCTATTCAGTGCTTGCTTCCTTCAGAAGTGCGGGGTTCATGCCGTGGGCCTGGAGAGAAAAGGTCTTCGCTGGTGAGAAAAATGGGGTGGCAAGCTGGGAAGGAGGAAGAGAAGAGGGAGAAGTGGAGAGGCCAGGCTGAGAAGGGCTAAGCCACAGCCTCGAGTCAGTCTGTTGAATGCCCGTGAACCCTCTGCAAAGGGAAGATATCAATTTTAAGCCCCAAATCAGCCATATTGGAGTGACTTTCTACTGCCTGGAAAGGAAATGAAACAAAAATTGATCCCCCTAAACCTAAACCAAATTAAACTTACCTTTATGGAGCTCCTAGGATATTGCTGGCACTTTTACATATATTATTTCTCACAATAACTTAGTAAATTATTTTTTATCCCCACTTGACAGATGGGGAAACCGAGGCACAGAGAGGCTAAGTAAGCCACTCATGGTCACTTAGCTAGTGCATGGCAGTTCATGATCTGTGCTCTGCCACACCGTGGTGGGTAACAATGATCTTGTTAGTGCGGTTTGAAGGCACGCACTTAATTGGGAGAAAGGAAACTGGGGTCTGAGTCTAGACTTACCTTTTGGTTTCAGAAAGTCTCAGCTCAGAAAAACATGGTCACTAAGATAACCCTGTGTCTGATCGCCTTGTGAATATGAGTATTTGTATGCTCTTGGTCATCTGCCATGGAAAAGCCCCAAGCCGCCATCCCAAGTCTTGCCTGGGCTTAGGTCTCTGAGTGTAACAAGAAGCTGACACTTACCAGGTAGAAGCAACATAGGGTGGTGGCACTCTGGTTGCCTGGGTTCCAATGCCAGCTTTGCTTCTTACCAGCTGTGTGACCTTGGGCAACTTACTTAACCTCTCTGAGACCTTACTTATATATCATTTTTGTTGTGAGAATTATGCATAATAATTACAGCAAACATTTATCGAGTGATTATTAAGTGTCAGGTGCTGTGTTAAGGGTTTTATGTGCATGATTTCATTTAACCCTCATAATTAGCCTATAGGAAAGTTACTTTCGTTCTTCTCTATTTAGAGGTCAGTAGAAAACAGAGGCTTAGAAACTGTAATCTTAGATGATATATTACGATTCTCAGAAAACAGTAGAAACTCAAAAAAGTTTTGTTTCTTCCTAACCCATGTTCTGGGAATTCCTAAGAATCTTCTAAACAGGCAGAACCAGGAAAGGAGCCAGGAAATGGAAACGAAGAAAAATAAAAGAACTTCATCTCAGGGAGGAAGTTATTTATTTTTCTTTTTAAAGATCTAATGCACTGCCAGACCCAGGGTTTGTTAGAGCTGTCATTTTGGAGGGGCTCTTTCTCAGGACAGCTCAGACTCCTCCTGGCACCTTTTGGGAGTCTCTTTTTTGGGGGACATTGGGGGCTTTAGGTAGGTAGATGAGCACACAGTTTGCTCAAAGAATAGTTACTTTGTCTCATGAGCCTTGCTGCCAAGCTGTCCCTTCACCAGGCATCTAGAGACAGACAGTTCACGGACAGGAGTTCATGCTTCTGGTTAGAACCTGAACTACCAACCCTTGTGGGCTGCCCCTTGCGTGGCACTGCGCTAGAAGTGTTTGCTTAGGTGTTATCATTACCTTCTGACCAGTGGGCATTCTTAGCCCCATTTTTCAGAGGAGGAGACTGAGGCTCAATCCTACCAACTGCAATGGGCTCAGAGGCAAGAACCTAATCAATGACTTTGTCCTCTCCTTCCTCCCGGCCAGTATCCTTTCTCACCCTAAATGGTTAACAGCCAGTAGATTAAGAACAAGTGCTAAGTGCAATTATCTCAGAACAGTTAATGCGTAATTGCATATTTTTGTAAACAAGCTTAGAGGCTTTTTCAGTGACCTCTCTGTGGCCTTGTGGTTTTGCAGATAAATTCTCTTCCCTTTTACACTCTAATTTTAATTGGGAGCAACGGCTCTGCAGCTATTGCTCTTGCAGCCTTACTCTCCCAGAGCCATTCCTGGTGTGTGTCCGGCACAAACAAACTCACCCAGCCAGGCTGTGTGTGTGTGCGCCCGTGTGCCTCTCCGTGGCCATGGCAGAGTTAATGACACTGTAAACCTGTGACAGAGTTTGCTGAGAACTCCTGGGTGAGGGTGCGGATTCCCCTGGATGTAGGAAACAGCTCATATTGGCAGGAGTAAAGAATCTGGAGTTTCCTCCTCATGGGGATCATTCATTCATTCATTCTACAAATATTTATTTATTGAGACCTTTCGTGTTCCAGGTTCCCTGGGGGAAATAGCCCTGAACAAGGCAGAGATCCAGCCACAGGCTGGCCAGGAGGTATTCTCAAGCTATATTTAGTGTTTCAACAAGCTGCCATCAGGCCACCCAAGTGACCTAAAACACAGAGACTTGCCTCAGGCGGAAATGATACCAGTTTGGTGGGGTCACCCTGCTGGCCAGAAAGCTATGGATGGTGATGACTGCTGGAAGCTGGAAGTGAATGAATTGTTACTTACAATATTTAGGATTTTGACAGATAAATGCTTTTGAAATATGGGCAAGGGGCTGCAATGGG
Source organism: Propithecus coquereli (assembly GCF_000956105.1). NCBI lineage: Eukaryota > Metazoa > Chordata > Mammalia > Primates > Indriidae > Propithecus > Propithecus coquereli. The sequence goes on from NW_012149485.1 coordinate 1,948,924, forward strand.
TCCAGTTGTCAGCACAGGGGATCCTCGTTTCCACCTTCTGTCCTTGTCCCTACACTCCCCAAACGTCCCTGCTGTGATTAGCAGTGGGCAGCGCCCTGCCACGGTCTCATCCTACAGTGGGCTCCTGCTCTCCTCGCTGCGTCCTCCAGTCCTGCCCTGCCCTGTTCCCCTGTTCGCTGTCTTCCCAGGTGCTGCACCCTGGATCTAGGCCACACCGAAGTCACCGTACCCTCTCTTTCAGTTATATTTGGGGCCTTTGCTATGTTGCAACAGACGTCCTCAGCTGGGAGCTCGGTGGGCTTGGCCCTGCCCCTGCAGCCCCCTCCCACCAGTGCACCAGACCCCTCAGGCGCTGTGGGCAGAGAGCAGTGTTCTCCCAGCCCTGCCTCTAATCCACTGAATGCTGAATCCAGCAGAAACCGGCTCCGGGAGACCAGGGATGCGGTACCCTGAGTGCCATCAGGCAGGTGAAAAATTGAAGGCCTGGGTCGTGGGAACTTGGTCCCCGTGTCTTAAGTCTTAAGAGATCAGGGCAGGGCTAGGCTCTGTGGCTGCCAGCTGTGTCCTCAAAGACTGGGGATCTTCCTGGACTCAACGCAAGACTGTATCTCACCCTGGGTTATGGGGCAGTGAGATCTGGGGCCTGAACTCTGGCGCCGGGATCTGCAGGCTCCCAGCTCCAATGCCCACTGGCCCCTGCAACTCAATTTGTTCATCTGTGAAGACAGGGTTACCCCACATCTACCTGCCAGGGTCACGGATGTGAATTGTAAAGGACGATGCACAAGTGAAGGAGTGTAATTATGGTCATGAGGTAGAACGGGCGAGCTCTGCAGTCAGACCGTCTGTATTCAAATCCTGGCTCCACCACTAGCCTGCTGTGTGACTGTGGGCAAGTGACTTAGCCTCTCTGTGCCTCAGTTTCCCATCTGTACAACAGGGATAATAACAGTCCCTAATTCATAGGGTATTTGTGAGGATAAAAAGGCTTGAGTTAATTCCTATGGAGTGACTAACAGCTCCCGGCACACAGTAAGTGTTTAAGAAATGGTGATGACGGTGGTGGTGGGGTGTTGGTGACGTTGGTGGTGATATGGGGAGGGTGTATAGGCCCAGCTGTCCTCATTCATGGTGAAGGGCAGTTAACCATTCCACGTCTCCTCCCTGGATCTTTGGTCTTTGCCTAGTTCTGACCGGTGGGCAGCTCACTGTGAAGGGAGTGCCACGTCTTGTCCCACAGGGTAGGGAGGCACTGCCAGGCGGGCCCTGGCCAGAGGGCGTGTGGGCAGGACCATACCCTCGGGGCCTGCTTCCCTGAATTCACTTGTGGGTCAGTGGTGAGTGCCAAGGCTCTGACCTGTGCCAGCACCCTCAGATGGGTCACTGCCTTTCAGAACCAGCACAAGCCCTCAGCATGGGTGCCAAGCTGGGATAACCAGGATATTGCAGAGCCCAATGGGAAGAACTGGGGCTCAATCGAGAATTCTTCTGCCTGCTTGACGATGAAGAGCAGATCTGAGCTGACGTCTGGGGAAGCGTGCAGAACACTTCTGATGATGAGCGGTTCGAAGTGGCAGAGGAAGAGCCTCTGGGCCCCACCGGGCACCGCCTCCACCGTGTGCCCTCTTTCCCAGGGGGGCTCATTTCCTGAGGAAGTGCCCCCAGCTCCGCTGCTGGCCAGAGACCGACCATCAGATTCCCAGGCCTGGGCTGTGTGGACAAGATGGCAGTCTTGGAGAAGGAAGGGGCTGGGTGTGAGTCCCGGAGGGAGGGGGAAAGGGTGCCTTCCCAGTTGCAGGGCCACGGCCTGCTCCCCTCCCTTCCGAGCTGGCTACTTCCTGGCTACCTCTGGCCTGCTGCTGTTTGGGCAGGAGAGCCACAGCTCACCTGCATGGAGTGCCCAGAGGGGCCGGGACCGTGTCACAGGCGCTATCAATATTATCAGTTAACTGACATAGCTCATCCACCCGCCTCTTGCCAGTTTGGCTTGAGTATCAGACGGTATTAATTACCCCGGGGTGTGGAGGCCAGAACTTCTGCACTTGCTGAGCTGGGGATGGGGGAGGCCAGGACTGGAATGCCCAGTCTGATGGGTCCCTCTGCCCCCACCTGGCCTCCCCCTCGTGCCTATAACTCTCCATTCTGATCTGTCTTTCCCATGGAGTCTCACTTGGCCTCAATGTCTCTCCCCTTCTGACATCGCTCTTGTCTCTGTCCCTCTTCTGTCTCTGACTTTGGTCATTAGCCTTCTCTTCCCAGCCGTCAGAGCCTGCAGTTCCCCACCCTGGGTTCTCTGGACGGACAGGCAGCACGTGGTCTGCTAGGATCAGCAAAAGCCTCACACTGTGTCCGTAAAACGCCTGCTGTGGTTCCTCTCCCCTCCCTCGGGGCCTCTGATCGCCTCTCACGCCAGTTCCCGAGTCCTCAGCCCATCCAGGTCTCCTGAGAAAGTCGGCGTGGGGGCGATCCCCGCGGGCGGGTTGGGCCGTGGCTGGACATGATTCCTGTGTTCCTATGGGAAAGCGTGTGTGTGTGTGTGCGTGTGTGTGTGTGTGTGTGTGCGTGTGCGTGTGTGTGTGTGTGTGTGTGCGTGTGCGTGTGTGTGTGTGTGTGTGTGTGTGTGTTCTCAGCCCCTAGGGACACAGCCCCCACCTCGTATGGGCCCCTCTGCTGGCTCAGCCTCCCCAGCCACAGACCACCTGGGTTGGCCCACGTGCAGAGCAGTCAGGACCTGAGAACCCAGTGAAGGGAGGCTGCGGTCCACGGAGGGCGCAGAGGAGGGAAACCACACATTTCCTGGGGCGTCCTTTCCCGGGCTCCTGGCTTGGCCAGGACTCGAGGGTGGAGGGTGAGAAGCAGTGTGCCCAAGCTTCCTCCACGGGACAGGGCGAGCGGGACTCGGTGCTGGGTTGGTGCCCTGGCTGTGTGTCCTGGATGGTTACCTTCCCTCTTGGAGGCTCCTGCCTTCAGCTACAACAGTGGTGGTAAAAATACTGGAAATGTGAGTCTTTTTTGAGTCCTGCGAGGGTGCGAGCTGTGGTGCCAGGTAGGTGCGCGAGAAGGGGCTGCCCCCCATTTCTAATCTCACGCTTCTCCTTCCTTTCTCCCTTCCTCCTTTCTCCCCTCAAATTGTTCTAGAGAACCTCCAGGGTCCTAGGCCTCCCCCCGACACATGCCACACAGGGGACGTGCTACACAGGTAAGACACACCCTGTCTTTGAGGAGGTCTCAGTCAGTATAATACAACAACAACAGCAACAACAGCAAAAGTACTAAAGGTTCCTGAGAAGCCTGGGAGCTTACAGAATCTCAGGCCTCACTGCAGACCTACTAAACAAGAATCTGCATGTAAGCAAGGTCCCTGGGTGATTCAAATGACCTTAAACTACTGGCCTGGGTAGCTAGTTACAGTCCTAGTGTCCATCTGGCTCCACTACTTACCAGCTTGGTGCTTTTAGACAAATTGATGAACCTTCTCTGGGTCTCAGTTTCCTAATCTGTAAAAAATGGGGAGAACAATAAAAATTTATCCCCTGGGGCAATTGTGATAATCACATAAGGTGCTATGCCCCCAGAGCAGATGCTGGGAGCCCAGGAAGCACCCGTCAGTGTGAAAGTGAGGGGTTGTGGCTGCGTGCTGTCGCCGCAGCCTTCTGGTCCTGGGATTTCTGCTGGCATTTAAGTCAGAGAGGCTGAGCCTCCCACTCACAGGTGGCAGAAGTCCCAAGAGAAGTGAAGTTCATAGGCCCTAGAGCCAGACTTCCTGGGCTCAAATCCAATGTCTGCTTTTTACTAACTGGATGACCTTAGGCAGGTGACTTCCCTCAACCTTTGTTTGCCCACCTGCAAAATGGGGCTGTTGTGATGTTTGGCTAAGTGAGGATAGGCGCTCCCAGTGAGTGCCTGGTAACAGGATTTCTTATAACCCTTTCTTCTCTCAGTCACCTGTGGCTCCTCTTTCCAGCTTTCTCTGATTTCTTACTCCCCTTCCTTTTGTCCTGACCAATCCTCGATGTCCCCAAAGCACAGGGTGACCAATCTAGATATGCCAGGCATGGTCTGGCTTATGCACGTCGTCCCGTCATGTTATCTCACCTTTCAATTTCTGAAGCTTCCCAATTAGGCCACCTTACAAAGCCCCTTTCATGAATAGTTGTGCATACATTTAAGGTGTATACTTTGAAAAGTTTTGACATGTATTCACTCATGAAACTGTCACCACAATCAAGAGAAAGAACTTACCCATCCCCCCTCCCAAAGTTTGGGAAGACTTTGGATGGAGATCCAGGTACAGTGTGGCAGGTCGTGTCACAGGGTCGGCCCAGCCCAGTCGGCAGCACTCTGCTCTTAGAGGTCAAGGCCTTTCCCAGTCCAGGGACTTCCCAGCTGCTCACTCTTCCCATTCTTCCTTCTCTCCCTCCAGCCATCTCATTCCCCTTCTCCCAACATCTGAAAATTCTTCTCATGCAGCAGTTAGTTCCCTTCTCTGCCAGCCAGTGGTTCTCAGACTTCTGTGCCCATGACAGTCATCAGCACTGTTTGTCAATATGCAGATTCTGAGACCCCCACCTTGCAGAATTGACTTTCAGGGAGTAGGTTTGTGAAAATCCATTTCTTACAAACGTCTCAGGTGATGCGAAGACCAAGCACATCTCAGCTATGCCCCTTCTCCCTTTTATCTCAGATAACCTAAAACATTCATCAGAGTATTTTGCTAAACAAAGAAAAGTTTTCTCCTTAGTAGAATGTATCAGTTAGCTTTTGCTGCGTAACAAATCACCCCAAACTGAGTGGCTTAAAGCAAATATGATTTATTATTTCACATGCTTCTTTGGGTTGACCAGGCTCTGTTGGGCAATTCTCTTTCTCCAGGTGGTACAGTGTAGATTCGGCAGGGAGCTTAGTTGGGACTGGAATGTCTGAGATGGCCTCATCCTCCAAGCCCTCTCTGTGAGGTCTCTTATCACCCCAGCATCCAGCCCGAGTTTCTTTACAGCATGGCTTCCAGCCTCCCAGACAACAAAGGCCAAAGCTGGTGAAACTTAAAGGCTAACCTGGAATGGGAACATTGTCACTTCCACCACATTCTTTGACTGAAACAAATCCTAGAGCAGCCCAGAGTCAAGGGGAGGGAAAATAGACTCCCCTTCTTGACGGGAGGCACAGGAGATGTGTCAGGGATGGGAGAATTGTTGGAATTCTTCTGCCAGCTTTGGAACTAAAACTCTCTCCCTCCTTACTAGAGTAGCCATTATCATTGTTATTAGCAGTAGGATGAGTTGCAGGGTCTGGGCTATACAGAGGGGACTACATCAGAAGGCAGATGTGGCTACCTCTGTCTGGGGAAGGCGAGGAAGGCCACACTGCAGGTTCATGGAGAAGTGAATGTGGGTGGGAAGTGGGGGAACAGAATCCAGGCAGAGGGATTGCCAAGAGCCAAGGCCTGCGAGTGTGACATTATCTGCATCAAAGCAGGGGGAATAAAAAGGCCACCCCACAGAGGCCTGCCAGGCTTCCCGGTGTCTGCAGCCTGAGGTTCCGAGGGTGACCAGGGTGCATGGGGTCTGCAGGAGCCTGCCTGTGTACTCTCCATTACTGCATCTCAGCACAGATGGGGAGAGAGAAGCCCAAAGGGGGAGAGCTCCCCCACCAGGGGAGTCCAAAGGGCGGAGGGTCTCAGGCATGGGAGGGTGGGGCCGACTGGTTTCTGGGGAGCACGTCTGAGCCATCACTCTTGAACTGTTCAGGGCAAGCAGCTTCATTTTCAAGAGCGTTCTCCCCACTTTCATTTGTGAGACCAATTACAGAGCATTTTGTACCACAATTACTGGCGTTAAAACCTCTCAGTTCCGTTTGGTGAATTTTAGTAGTAATTGAACAGAGGAAGCCATCACACAGGAGATTGTCCAATAGAATCTGCCTAAGCACTGAACTGTGAATTCCAGTCCTCCCGGAGCAGTCACAGGGAGCCCAGGTCGGAGCTGCCTGCTCCCCTCCCATGGCCCATGTGTGTGACCAGCTGTGCATGGATGGGAGAAGGGAGATGCCTTGAGCCAGAGAGGCCCGCTATGAGGGCCATGGATGGCGATAAGGCTGGGGTGGCACTTTTGAGTCCCTGAAAGCTCTGATGTTTCAGAGTTGTGAGCTGGACTGGATTCATGCCTTCATTTATTATTTATTGAACAAATACTTCTGCAGCATTTACTGTACACTGGCTACTCTTCTAAGCCCATTGCAAATATTAACTTCTTTAATTCTCACAGCAATGCCAGAATTAGTCATCTTGTTATTGTTCCCATTTGATGGATGAGGAAGCTGAGGCTCAGAGAGGTTAATTAAATGACTCAAGGTCACACAGCTAGTAAGGAGTAGAGCAGTTTGACTCCAGAGTTCCTCTTTTTGCTTTCTTAGTCTCTTGTGGTGTTCCTCCTTGGTGTTTAGGGAAGCCTTCTAAGGTTTCCTAAGTATGTCGGAGGAGCTGTGGGAAGGGGTCTGGCCACTCCGAGGCTACAGTGACAAAGGAGAGGTGCAGCAGAGCCTGGAAGCCTGGCTGGAGGTGGAAGCAGGAACCCAAGCAAAATACTTAAGGAGAGGGAGAGACTCAGGGATGGAGTCAGGGCTGGGGCGTCTAGGAGCCATCCCTCACCCGGAGGCCCTGTGCCCAGACCCCAGCTGCAGAGTTTGGGTTTTGTTTTAGCAGAAGAGGCCATATCCCCTCGCCCTGTGTGAGGTCTGTTTGCTCCATCCCACCAGCAGGTGCTCTGGGCCCTACAGGGAGGAAGAAGGACAGAAAATCATCTCTGCCTTCCCAGGTTCTGATTGCTTTGTAGATTTAGAGCCAGATGACTTGGGCACTGACTCTGTGCCTTAAACATTTACAGATGAGGAAACTGAGGCTCGACAAGGAAATGCCATTTGCCCAAGATCACGTAGCCAGTGTACAGTACAGTCAGGCTTCAAACCCAGTTCTTTCTGACTCCCCAGTCCGTGCCCTGTGGCAGCCCCACTGCCTCCTTCAGCAGGACAGAAACAAACCATTCACACAGCAGCCGGGATGGGCCCAGAGATGCCACCTGCGAGGGCCCTTCTGATCTGCTATGGGAACTGTCTGTCGTTGGTCTGTCGCTCCCACTCTGCCGGGCAGCTCTGTTAGGGCCCAGACTAGGTCTGAATTATCTTTAAATCCACCCTGGGGCTGGGCAGCTTTTGGTAAATGTCTGCTGGTGGCCAGTGGAAACCAGACAGGGGCATGCTGCAATCTGAAAGTTAAGCCAGAGACAACCCCCTTTCCTTGAATTTGGGAATTTCTGCTTAAATTCTTGCTGGAGGAACTTGGCCCCCTCTTGAGTGGCCTAGGCTGGTCTCCACTTCCCACACCTCCCTCTGGGGACCACTTCTGAGGTTAGATTTGGCTGAGAAGGAACAGGAGGCTCTTTTTAGGAAGTGGCAGGAAAGTCATTGGGTTTGGTCTTTCCTATTGCTTGGAGATGGTAATGTCACCTGTTTCCTGTAACCAGCAGGCCAGCCTTGGGTCAGGAGCTCTCCTCGGGGTTTACCCCTGTAACACTTATGCGGGGACTAAGCTAGAGTCAATGGCGTGGGGAAAGGCTGCCCCCCAGGGCAGGTAAAGTGCCAAATCTCTGGGGTCTAGCTTGGAGGGATAAGGGTACATGTCAGAGGACAAAAGCGGTCCCCTATGTCTTCAGATTGGTGGCTGTCAAACTCTAACGGCATTAGTGGCCTGGAAAGTGTATTAAAGCAGAAATTGCAGGGCCCCACACTCAAAGATGCTCATTCAGTAGGTCTGGGTAGGGGCCTGAGAACTTGCATTTCTAACAGGCTCCCAGGTTACGCTGGCACTGCTGGTCCCGGGACCGGACTTTGAGAACGATTACTCTGGACATTTTTCTCTTGACTCCTCCCTTGAGTGGGTGCTCCCCAGCTGGCACTGGGCTGTGCTCCCACCCCACCCACCACATGCCCCAGCGTGCAGGTGACAGCCAGGGCCAGGGAGGAGCAGGCAGGGGCACAAGCTGACAAGGCCTCTGCAGAAAGAAACCTCGGACAGAACACGGGCGGTCACAGGGGGCAGCCGTGATGCTCACCACTGAGGAGTGACCATATCGGAGACAGGGGCCCCGTATGGGGCTCTAGAAAACTCTTCCGCTGCAAAGCTGGAAGGCCATGGGGAGCAGTGGGGAAAGGGCATACTTTGAAGGCTCTGCCACTTTCTGGCTACGTGCCTGTGTGATTCTGAGCAAATTACTTCTCTCTCTGCCTCAGTTTCTTCATCCGTCAAGTGGGGCGAATAATACTTTCTATGACCGTTGTCAGAATACAATTGAGATTACAAAGGAAAGAGTGTCTAGTACGATGCCTGCCACTCAGAGTAGCTTCCCTTCCATTTTCTTCTCCGTCCTGGAGACCTTGCTAGCTGGGCTGGCCCGGGCTGGCCTGGGCTCCCGTCTCTGCCAGTTCCCACCTGCCCTCTCCAGCCACTGGACCGTCAGCCTTCATTATCATAAAAAAGAGCCGGATTTTAATTTGTGGAATGTTTCTTTCTTTCTTATTCCTTTTTTTTTTTTTTTAAGAAAAGCCTAATTAGGAAGCCCGTTAAATGCCTGCAATTCCAATATAATTCTATTAAATTCTCCCTGTAAAGTTAATGTTACAGACTTTTTAACAGATGTTTTAATTAGGCATTGTTATTAAAGAGAATACTGTAGAAATTAAAACCAGACCCTAAATGGGGGAAGAAAGGCAGTTTTCTTGTGCTGGGTAAATGGTGGCAGCCGCCCAGCAAAGAGCTGTTGGCAGCGGGTCATGAAAAACATGCACGAAAGGAGAGGGAATGCTTGGCGCGATCCGCGTTGCTCAGCAAGAGGGGACAGTGCCCGCGCCTGGTGCGCTCGGCCAGCACAACCTTGAGCCCGGCCGGCATGGGACACAGGGAGAGGAGTCAGGAAGGGCAGAGGCCCACTGGCCCGGATTGACAGCTTTTGGGGTCTGTTCCTATAGCGGTTTTTTCATTTAGGTCCATCTCATCTGACCTTCGTGGCAGCCCACGAGGCAGGAATTCCTCTCACCCATTTTATACACCAGGAAACTGAGGCTCAGGGACATCTGATCATCTGCCCATGTAGCCACTGTAATAGGCAGAGCTGGAAGTTGGATTCGGGTTTCCAGCTATCTGGCACTGGGTTGTTTCTCCGACAGCAATACGATCTAGTGGTTTTATCTATGTACATATGGCATGACATTTTGAGACAGAAAGACCTAAGTTTAAGTCAAAGGTTTTTTTCTCACTGGCTGTGTGGCCTTAGGATATTTGCTTCATCTCTCTGAGCCTCAGTTTCCTCATCTATGAAATGGGAAAAATAATAGGACCTATTCATTCAAGGGGTTAAAATGAAATGTTGCATATAAGGCACCAAACACAGGGCCTGGAGATGGCAGTGCTCAGGGTGTAGTAGTAGACAGGATGACAACTCCGGCCAGCAAGTGCCAGAGCTGGAGCTCCAGCCTAGATGTCTGGTCCAGAGTCCGTCCTTTCTGTGGCACCACCCTGGGTGGTCCAGCCAGCCCACCCTGTAGGCTGAATGACCCGCCTGCTGTTTGAGAATCAGCTGACTCCCACTGACCACAGTTCTCAAAACCACCAGTGGTTTCTGCATTGGCTGCCGCTGGCTATGTCCTGTTACCTGAAAAGTAACCTCGCCTCTGGTGCCAGCCGAGTGCGGGGTCAGCCAGCCTGTGGCTGGCTCAGGGAAACCATCCCACCACTGGTTGCCATGGAGACCCCAGATGAGGCATCCGGCTCCCTCTGAGATGGCCACCCAACTCCAGATGGCTCCTCTGAGGAGGAGGGGTGTTGAGGTTGGATTCGAATCCTGCCTTCTTCAACAGCAACAGTGAAGCCACTGGCATGTCATGTTGCGTGGGCCTCTACTCCTCTGGATCTGTGTCTTGCTGTCTCCTTCTCCAGGGCATTGAGCCGGGGGCCTGGGTGAGAGTGACTGACACACTCTCTGGTGTGACTGGTGACATGCTCACATCTGCCATTCTCGGGGGCTAATTTTCCTGTCCATCCTCCAAGGCTGTCAGCCTGGGATTATTCAAATGATGTTTATTTCTGTCCCGTGACCCACATAGATCTGCCACGAGCACTTTGGTGAGAGCTTGAAAGGAAAAAATGACTGAGGGGGGCCACCACGTGGGTCTTATCCTTGGCCCCCTCCCAGGAAGCTCTGCAGATTCCTACTTGGAGCTGACACCAATTTCCCTCCCCTCTCGCTGACTCTGTCACCGCCATTCAAGTCACCCTTCCAGGTCAAGGGGGAGGCTCCAGGGGTGACTCTTTCTTAGGACGACCTCTCTTGGGACTGTTACTACAAGAGCCCTGAGGTGCCAAGGGACACATTGCCTGGTGCTCAGTGGGTGCTTCTGACACCCTGACCCCTGCCTCCTGGGCCTTTGGTTTCCAGGATGCGGAGCAGTTTTTCTCGGCCACCTGTCTTTGCAGGTAGGAAGGTGCTGCGAAAACCATGGCCTCTGAATTCCAGTCTTGCCCTCACTAGCTGTGTGAGCCTGGGCAGTGGCTCGGCCTCTCTGAGCCTCAGTTTCCTCATCTGTAAGGTGGGGATGGTAATGTGTCCATGGGAAACTGATGAAGATAAAATATGTTCCGACAACATCAGATGCATAGAGGATAGTCATAAAAGGGGGTGGGCGAGCAGTTACTGTCTGTGTGCACGTGTGTCTGCATACACAGAGGCACACACAGAACACACAGGACACACACACAATGGCCCTCAAGACTGGTCATGCATGTTACCTCTGGAGGGGATGTCTGAGGATCTCTTCTTTTCTCTCCAGTTTAAATGGTTTTTAAATTATGGACCTATGTTATTTTTTAATCAAAAGAAAAAGGCAGCAAAATAACCAATGTAGAAACTGCTGTGGTTTTGAGAACGCTGGTAGATAGGAATCACTGATTCTCAAACAACAGTCTGGTCATGTAGCCCATAGGGTGGGCTGGCTGGGCCACCCTTCCAGTTGGGGCAATTGACCCAGCTTTGGGCCCTGAGCAACTGGGTTTGAGCCCTGGCTCTGTGACTTATCAGCCACATGACTTCAGATGAGGTCTCTGAGCCTCCGTTTCCTTGTCTGTGAAATGGGATGAACGGAAGCTGCTTGCGGGGCTGTTTTAGGGGAACTGAGAATGGGCGTGAGACATCAGGACAAGCATATATGCCAGATAGGTAGCGATTCAGATGACTCTTGGGTTTTCCTGTTTTGGCCTCTCCCGCAGGAGGCCGGGATCACCCCTGAGGTCAGGTGATGGTCATCGAGGTCATCGAGGAGTACCTCTGGGCCACCAAATCTGACTGGTGTCGTCAAATCTTCATCTTACTTGACACCAGCAGCATCCTCACTGCTGACCTCTCAGCTCCTGGAGACCCCCTCTTCTTCCCTTAACATTTCCTAACTTTTCATGTGAGAAGGGGAGAAGGTGGGGGCTAGGCTGGCCTGCGTGGGCCCCAGGTGGCTGGGTTGAGAGTGTGGGAACTTTCCTCCCCTTGAGAACCTGGAACAATCTGCATGTCCATCAAAAAGGATCTGGTTGAATAAGTTGTACATCCATCCCGGAACCCCACGGACCTGTTACGCGTGAGTTAGACCATGTCTTTGAGGCAGATGAAATATTCCTCAACAGATCAAGTGGAAAATAAACAATGAGATAATAACGTTTATGAGTATGATCTCATTTTTATAAAAATGTAAGATAAAACAATCCTTGGAGTAGGAGAGATTAAGAACCTTTTTAATATTTAAATTTATATTATTAACTTTCATTAACAACGGCAAGAACTATGATGACGACAATTACAAAGATTTTTTTAAAAAATACGAAAAGCAGCTTTATTCATAATTGCTAAAACTTGGAAGCAACACACATGTCCTTCAGCAGGTGAATGGATAAATAAAAGGTGGCACAGTCAGACAAGGGAATATTATACAGCCCTAAAAAGGAATGAGCTATGGAGCCACGAAAAGACATGAAGGAATCTTAAATGCATATTACTAAGTGAAAGAAGGCAGTGTGAAAATGCTACATACTGTGTGATTCCAACTATGTGATATTCTGGAATAGGAAAAACTTTGGGGACAGTAAAAAGATCAGGGATTGGGGGTGGGGGAGGAATGAAGAGGCAGGGAAACTACTCTGTACTAGACTATAATGGCGGATCCATGTCATGACACATATGTCAAAACCCAAAGAATGTGTGACTGCAAGAGTGGGCCCTAATGTAAACTATGGACTCTGGGTGATGACAATGTGTCAATGTAGGTTCATCAGTTGTGACAAATGCATAACTCTGTTGCAGGACGTCAAGTGGGGGAGGTTGGGCTTGTTAGGGGGAAGGGGGCATATGGAAGCTCTGTACTTCCCACTCAGTTTATTAAAATATTAAAGGACCTTGTTCAGTCCAGTGCTGAGAGGGGTGCGTCAGGCTGCTTGGGAGGTTGGCCCAACAGGGGGACTCTGGGGTGAATCAGAAGCCCAGAGCTGAGCCTGAATGGTGAGCCTTTGGGGGCACAGCATCAAGCATGGGGTGACAGAGGTTCTTCTAGTGGCCCCAAAGGTGGGGCTTTGACCTTTCGTTGGGCTATTTCCTGCTCCCCACCCCCCAGTGTAACGGGGAGGGAATGGGGGTTTGTGGGTGTGGTAGGCAGAACAGCCCTGCCCTTCCTCCCTGGGGTGTCTACATCCTGATCTCTGAAACCTGAGAATGTGGTAGGCTACACGGCAGAGGGGAATTAAGGTGGCGGATGGAATTAAGTTCGCTAATCAACTGACCTTAAAGGAGGTTATCCAGGGTTGCCTGGTGGGTCCAATGTAATCGTCACAAGAGGAAAAGTCAGGGTTGGAGTGATTCGATGTGAGGACCCAACTTGCCGTTTCTGGCTTTGAAGCTGGAGGAGGATCTTGAGCCACAGAATGTGGTCAGCCCAGACAGGCCGGAAAAGGGAGGAAGTGAATTCTTCCTAGAGCATCCAAAAAGGATCAGCGCTGCTGACACCTTGAGTTTAGCTGTGTGAGACTCATTTTGGACTTCTGACCTCCAGAATTGTAAGATAATAAACTTGTGTTGCTTTAAACCACTAAGTTTGTGGTAATTGGTTGCAGCAGCCATAGAAAGCTAACACAGTAGGAATCTTGCTTGAAAGGGTCGAGGTTTTAAGGGTCAGGGGTGACCTTTCTCCAGTCCCATTGTGCCTTGTGGGGCATGGAGCCCCAGCTCCCACTAGTGCCGGGACCCCCAAACCCAACTGTATTCAAACCTGGAGTCCAGAGACAAAACTGGCAGCTGCCTCCTGGGCTATGTCGCAGCTTTCCAGCCTGTGGGACAGGCATGTCGGAGGGTTCCAGAACAGCTTCTCCCTTCCTCGCTAGGTTCATTGCTTGTGTAGGAAAGATGCCATTTAAGACTGAACTTGAATCCCAGCTCCACCACTTCTGCTGTGTGACTTTGAGCAGGTGACCTCATCTCTCTGAGCCTTAAAGTCTCAACCTGCCAAACGGGCATGTGGTGTCCCTCAGAATTGATGTGGGTCAGGTGAGGCCTTGTACATGAAATGCCCAGGGTGGTCCTTGGTTTGCAGGGAGCTGAGGTCCAGGTGGGGCTCTGTGGCCCACCAGTGTGGGGAAGGTGGGCAGCCCTCTCCTGGCCTGCCGTCCCGGGGGCCCCTGCAAAGGTTCCCCAGATGTTCTGCCAGGGACATCCCAAGGCCCATCTATTTTATGGACATGTGTCCCACTCGCAGCTCTGCCTGTCATCCTGTTGACAGAAGCTTCAAAGAAGTCTCTTTCAACTCCTAGAGCACCTTGACAAAATATTTTCTGCAGCGCAGAGGCCCACTGTTTCACAGTTAGACACTTCTGAGCAGCACACTAGCCCTGCACTGATAATTAGGTGGAGTTTTCTCTTGTTGATCCATCCTCTTCTACCAACTGAGGCTGTTTTCTTTGAGACCCCAAACCCATTTTTCTGTCCTCGGTGATGTCCCAATGCAAAGAAACTCAGCTTTACCGACCTTTCAGGCTGTGTGTGGGTCCAGGGTGAGAATAGCCTTAGCCAGGCTCCAGAAAGCACCAGAGAATGCTGCCCATGACTTGCATTGGATCTAACGGAGGGGCAAAAGTGCAAACCCTGAGCTTCTGTCGCGTGCAGGAGGGGCAGGCTGGCCTCACGTACATTGGGCCACAAGGGAAGCTGGTGAAAGATCAGCCTCACCTCTCCCAGGGACTCGGCCCTGGAGTCTGGAATTCCGCTTCCTAGACCAGCTGCCCGGGTGATTCTGATCAAAATGCCTACACACCATTCATTGAGTGATACCAATATTGTGGACATTTCAAAGGCTTAGAACTAGGCAGATCTTGACCTAAATTCCATCATGTCAGCTTTGGGTCTTCAGTCATGTTCCTTCACCCTTCCAGGCTCCACTTTTCCCACCTGTAAAATGTTTTCAAACAACATGATAGAATGTTTTCTAACCCTTTGCAACCCTCACTTGATCTTTATAGCAGTCCTCAAGGTAGGAACTATTATTTTCAAACTCTGGAAGCCTCACCAAGACTACTCCCATCCCCTGTGGTGCTGAGTCGCAATGGAGTTAAGTATCTATAGAGTACCTAGCATGGTGCTGGGCTTGTTGCAGGTGCTCGATAAATACTCACTACCCTACCCCGGGCCCATTGGATGGGTTGGGAGCTGTTAGCGATCTGATGTGGGAATGGGGCTTGCAGGGCCTGGAGGGGCTCAGAGCCCAGGGGAGAACATCAGTCCAACAGTGAGAATTCACCCAGGCTAGGCACTGGTGGAGGTGACCCTAGGGAAGGGAGTGAGGCGTGCATCCTTGATTGCTGTGTTGGGATAATTTTCCCAGGGAACAACGAGAGAGGAGGAATCTTCCAGATGGGAAGCCCTCCAAGGAACAGGTCAGTAGGGAACCAGGGACAGATTCTCATGAGCATTTCAGAAGTTATCCCCTCTCCTCGAGCATCCCTGCTTCATCCAATCAGGCCTCTTTCAGGGGAATACTGCATCAGTGTTATGGATGAATGGAGATAGATTTATTGACACTAGCATAAGGCTAATTCGCTTTATTGACAATAAAGCAAACCATACCCATAAGAGCAAAGAGGTGGGAGGGTGGAATGAATGAATAAATGAGGTATATTATTTTACTTTATCATTTTATAACAAGTTAGGATTTCACTTTCTCACCTAAACTTTTCCCAGCTGAGTTTTAAATACTGTACCTAAATCCCATGGATCATCCTACGTTAAATACCCTCTCTGGTTCTGTTATGAATGTCAAGGTCAAAAGGCCAGCACTGGCTTTTCTCTGAGCTGCTAAATAGTCCTTTCATTCATGCAACGACTATGTATTGAGTGTTCACTGTGAGCAAGGCAACGTTTTGGGCACTGGAGATACATCAGCAAACAAAATAGGCAAAAGTCTCTGCCCTCCTGGAGCTTCTGTGCTAATGGGGGAAGACGGAAAACAACAACCTCACAATAACAGCAGCAGCAACAACAACAGCAACAACGACAGTAACAAAAACCAACCAGAACGAACACTAGGGAAACTGGGTGGAGTGTATATGGGAACTCTCTGTACCGTCTTTGCTGCCTTTCTGTAAATCTAAAATTAAAACTACAAAACCCCCAAATTATATAATAAATATATATACACACACACATATATTTGATGATAAGTGCTCTGAAGAAAAGTAAATCGGGAAGGAGATTAGCTAATGCTCTGGGGCAGGAGGAAGAGTTGTAGTTTTTAAAAGGCTGATCTTTTTGAAAAAGTGACATTTGGACAAAGATTTGGAGGAGGAGAAAGAGCAGGGCACGGGAAGATGTGGGGAAGGGGTGGTAGAGGAAACGGTAAGTGCAAAGTCCCAGGAGCCAGCCTCAAAGAGGGTCCCAGTGACCCCGGAATTCATGCCCTTGAGCAGTCCCCTCCCACGCAGAATAGGGCTGACCCGAGCAACCCTTAGGATCTTGTGGGAATGTGGCTTCCATGGCTGGGTCATAAAAGAGATTGTGGCTTCAGCCTTGCTTTCCCTCTGATCACGCGTGCTGGGGAAGCCCATTCTGTGCTCTGAGGACACTCACACAGCCCTGTGGACAGGGCCACGTGGAGAGAACTGAGCCTCCCGCCAACAGCCAGCTCTAACCTGTGAGTGTGTGAGTGACCACCTTGGAAACAGAACTTCCAGCCTTCGGATGACTGCAGCCACATTGACACAATCTTATGAGAGACTTTGGGCCAGAATTATCTAGCTGAGATGCTCCCAGATCCCTGACCCACAGGAACTCTGTGAAATATATTTTTTAAAAAGTTTATTGTTTTAAGCAGCTATAAATTGGGGTTATTTGTTACACAGTGATAAATAACTCATACAGGTGTGTGGGGGGAGGGGCGGCACTCCTGCTTGCTCTAGGAGAAGCAAGGAGGTGAGCAGTTGGGTGGAGGGCGCAAGGGTGAGAACAGGAGAATCTGAGGGTGAGTCAGTTTCCTTCTGAGGAGCAGGCTTCCTCTCTGTGGGTATTATTATTATTATTTTTTCAGCAATTGGCTCTCCCGAGCGTTTCTCAGGCCCAGACCTTGGGAACCAGTTTGTGATGCTCATTTTCTTCTCTGCTCTGGTCTTCTGAGGTGGGTTTAAATCTCCTCTTCCCAGGAAGTCTGTGGTGGTGTCACCCTTCCTGAAGTGGTTTCAAGGAGATCTCATGCTGAAACTGGGCCAATGCCTCCCTGAACATTTTTTTTTTAAAGGCCAGATCTATTTTGGAAAAGAACTAACATAGATTTGAGCAAAAAGGAGAGAAAAAGAATTTGATTAATTAGAAACAAACCATTATTCAGAGAAGAGTGCACAGAGGAGGGAAGGTCTGAGGGAGTCTGTGAAGATGGTTATGGGTAGTTGGGCAAAGACAGCAGGTGAGGAAATAGGAACAGGGAGATGAGGGGCAGGTGAAAGTTCAATGGCCTCCGGGAATTCAGCGCAGTTTGTGTGGAGGCTGGGGAGGGGGAACGGGGACAGGGCAGTGCAGGGGGGAGCACGCAGGGGCTGGAAAGGGAGTGGGGTGTGCAGGACTCTGGGTCTAAATTGCATACTGAACGACAGAGGTTTTCCCACTGGGAAGCTTCCCATCCTTAGGAAGGTTCCACTTAGGATTGTTTTGGTTGTAAGGGTCAGAAAATCCATGCCGAGTTGGAGTTAGGAAAAAAGGGAATGTGATTTAGAGAAAAGAAGAGCCCATGGTTTGATGCAATCAGGACTTATTTTCTCTCTCTCTCTAGGTCTTGTCTTCTGCCATGTTGGCAACATTCTTCCTTAGGCTCTTGCCTTGTGGTTGCAAGGTAGTTGTCATCTTTCTAAGGTTGAATCTAGCAGAAAAGAATAATTGTGTTTCCTCCAGCTTCCCGGAACAAAGTCTTGCTGTTTACTGCACATCTGATGGCTCAATGGGTGTAGGTCATGTGCCCACTTCTAGGCCAGGCACTGCCACCAGTAGGTGTAGAACTTTGATTGGCTGCCCTGTTGAATCCCAGGACTGAGAATGGGGATTAGGTCACCTTCCCAGATGGAAACAGGGCTGATGCTACCAGTGGGTGGATGGTTCATGTGACAGGATGCAAAGGGGCACATTTAGTGGAATAGTCAGGAGTGTCACTTCAGAAGTACTTAAGGAAGTAAGGCCAGAACACTTAAGTTTACTCAAACTGTTATGTGGTATGGAAAGGTCTCTATTAAATAGTCAGATACAGGTGTGTGCCTTTATAGATTCCGTGAGGTATTGTTACACTGCAGTCGTGATTGTACTGTTATTATTATTGAATTGCTTCACGCTATTTTGAGTTTTTTTTATCATCTTTTAAATTAGTTATATTTTTTTGCTTGGGAATTTTACATAATCATTGACTAAATGTATTATCTTAAATTGCTTTTGCACTTGATGCATTTGTTTATTTTATTTCAGAATGTTATGGGGGTACAAACGCTTTGGTCACATAAATTGCCTTTGCACTACCCGAATCAGAACTATAAGCTTGCCCACCCCCCAGACAGGGTGCACCTCACCCATTAGGTATGAATTTACCCATCCCCCCTTCCACCTGCCTGATCCCCGATGAATGTTACTTCCATATGTGCACATAAATGTTGATCGATTAGTACCGATGTAATGGCGAGTACATGTGGTGTTTGTTTTTCCATTCTTGTGATAGTTCACTTAGAAGAATGGGCTCCGGCTCCATCCAGGATAATACAAGAGGTATTAGTTCTTCATTTTTTATGGCTGAGTAGTACTCCATGGTATATGTATACCACATTTTATTAATTCACTCATGCACTGATGGGCACTTGGGTTGTTTCCACATATTTTGAGGCTTCTAACCCCTTTGTGTTAGTTAGGGTAATATTAGCTGCTGTAACAGATAAACTCTTAAAATATTATTGTCTTAAAACAATTTTCCTTCAAGCCAAGTCGAGTGTGAGTTCTTGATTGACAGTGCTGGGGCTCTGTTCCACGGAGTCATTCAGGGATTGATTAAAGCATATTCCCTTTTGTGGCTCCTTGGATCTTAGGGTTCCCTCTTCCAGCTAGCAGACAGGGCAAGAGAAGGTGGAGCGAGGGTACCTGCTTCTCACACACCTCTGCCTGGAAGGGAGCAGCACATCCCTTTTATCTGTGTTCTGGCGGTGGGAAGTAGTCATGTGGTTCCATCTAGAACCACAGGAGGGGCTGGAAAATGTCCTGCTCGTGCAACCTTGTAATATGGAATAGGAGTGTGCATCTTTGGTGGGCAGCTGCCAACTTGCAACGCCCTCCAAGTATGCTGGTCCAAATTGTAGCTTTTAAAGTTAAAGATTAGGAAATGTAGAGAATTATTGTCAAAGGTGACTGCAGGACCCCCGAAGGGTTTCTAGGGAGGGGAGTGACACATCAAATCAATCTTTGCTCTGGGACATGAAGGAGATGGTGGTAGTGGAATGGAAAGGAATGGCTCAGATCCCCGTTGTCCCCACTTCTGTCCCCGTTTTGAATGGTGCGATACCCGGGGGCGTCTTGCATTTATATTCCTACCATATACTGAGGACTTTTCGTGTCTTTTTGAAACCCCGTCTACTGACTCCTTAGCAATGCTGCGAGGCAGGCACTATTATCTGCCATTTACAGATAAGAAAATTAAAGTTCAGGGAAGGGAAGTGACTTGTCCAAGGTGTGTTGGGCGTTGAGTGGGTTGTCACCGAAGCTGCTGGTCTGTAGTGGGAAGTGCATTTGGGACTCTGTGGTGGCAAGCATGCGTGTGCCCTGTGGCATGGTGTCTTAGGGAGCAGAGGGTTTGGGGATGCAGTAGTGGTGGGGCCTGGCTGGCAGGGGCTTTGGCTAGCGCTTTGCACCTGCACCTCTACCTGGGGCAAAGCTTTCGGCACTGCCCTTCCTGCCCCCTGCCCATCCAATTGAGTCACCTCTAAGTCCCTAACATAGATGCTTGCCAGTCCCCTCATCTGCTCCCAGGAATCTGCTCCGTGGCTCCTGGCCCTGGTGGGGAGGGGGACCACAGACATACTCCCCAGGCTGGAGAAGCCAGTTCTGCTGACTGGGCAGATGGGGCCCACGCACCGGGACCCGGGGAGATGGAGAGGAGAAAGTGGCTGAGCACAGCTCTGCGAGGCCTGGTGATTTATGAGGAGCAGCTTCCGCAGGCCATCTGGACCAGGAACTTCAGGAAGCACATCCTGTGTGGAGGCGCGGGCAGCGTGGGAGCCCTGCCAGGGAGGAGGAGGGCGGCAAGGGAGAGGGAGGAGAGAGGGGATGGGGAGGGAGGAATGGGGCAGAGGCAGCGTGGAAAAAGCCCTGGCAGCGAAATCAGACAGATCCAGGTGCTTCCACTTGCAGAAACTTTGGTCAGGACCTTAACCCTTCTGGGCCTCAGTTTGATGAACTTTGAAATGGAATGACAACGTGCCCAGCGCACCGCTGAGAAGTTTAAAGGGAGTATGGTTTCTTAAAGCACCCAGCCCAATGACTCGAAGGAAGGAAGCTGATGCTACTGAGCATCTTCCGTGTGCCAAGCACGCGGTGAGGTGCTGGGAATACACAGATTCTCAGGGTTTGCCGTCTAGTGGGGGAGGCAGGCTATTTTGGAACACGTAAGATGTTTATAATAAACTTGGAACAAAAAAGTGAGAACCACTAACTCCCCTGCCTGGAGGTGACATCTGAGCTGGGCCTTAAAGGAGAAATACAAGCTAAGTGGCCAGTGAAGATGTGGCAGAGGGAATAAGCTGAGCAAAGTGTGCCATATGTGGCCAAATGTTGGTTCGTTCCTTTATTACTCCAGCCCTGATCACTCCACTGAGCTCTGAACCCACATACCCACCTGCCTACTTGACATCTCCATCTGGGTGTCTAATGGACACTTGAAACGTGGTCCCCTCGCTTCCTCCACCTATACATGTCAACCAGGTCTCTCTTGGCAAATGGCGCCACCATCTACTCAGTCACGTAAGCCAAAAATCTAGAAGACATCTATCTCTCTTCAGTTTCTCCATTTCCCTCCTCACTATGTCCAGGGCTGTCAAGTTGCACCACTTCCTGTGTGTGCTTCCTCCTGAAATTGTGCAACGTGGTGGTCCTAACCTCACATCCCCAAGTTCAGTTTATCAACAATTCCCGTCAGCTCTTATCTCCCACGTACATCTAGAATCCATCACTTCTGTCCCTCTCCACCACGGCCAATATGGTCTAACCCTCTGTGGGGTCCTGCCCAGACAACTGCAGGGACTTTGAGCTCATTTTCCTGTTTCCGCGTCTGTCTTTCACCATCCAGTCTCCTCACAGCTGCCAGAGTGGTCTTTACAAAAGAGCAATCAGATCACATCCCTGCTTACAGCCTTTATCAGACAGTTATTTTCACAATAATTCCGTATAACCAGTCACCCTAAAACTCAGTGCTATACAACGACCGGCATTTATTTCCTGCTCACATGCCTGCAGGTTGGGTGGGTCTTGGTGGGATTTGGCTTCAGCCTACAGTTCTACTCCATGTGCCTCTCTCATCCTCCTTGGAACAGTGGCTGCCCAGGGCACGTTCTTCTCATGGTGAAGAAACAGGAGCACTAGAGGGCAAGCCCACCTGTGCAAGAACATTCTGAGCTTCAGCTCCCAACACATCCACTACCATCCCATTGCTCAAAGCAAGCCATGCAGCCAAGTCAAAAATCAAGGAGACAGGAGTACACGTCACCATCGTGAGCACGTGGCAAAGGTATGGATATATAATGCATTATAGTGGAATAAAGAATTGGGACCAATAATTCAGTCTTCAACAAAGGTCTTTTGTGGCTTTCCATTACACTTAGAACAAGGTCTAAATGCCACCATCCCCCTCAGGATCTGGTCTCTGATACATCAACAATCACAACTCCTACCACTTTCCCCTCACCCATTTGTCTCCAGCCATGTCTTCTTCTTGGCTGTCCTGCTGCCTTTCCAAACTCTTTTTCCACCCCAGGACCTTTGCATCTGTCATCATTCTCTGTCTAGAACACACTGCTCCTAGATCTTCATATGTTGGGCTCCTTCTTGCCATCAGGTCTCAGGGGAACTGCTGTCACCTATGCTCGTGGAGCTTGTTAGGGAGGTAGGTGCCGGCTCCACTCCAGAGATTCCGAAATGGCAGGTCTAAGGGTGGGGTGCAGGAGTCTGTTTCCAACAAGACACATAGGGTTGTCAGGAGTGCTGGTGTGCTGTGGGCACGTGTAATGGAAGTGTGCCCTGGGAGTACTGGGCAAGCAGTGGAGAGCCTTAGTCTGTGGGGGGCCAGGGAAGCCTCCAGAAGAGGCAGTGGCTGAGCTGAGGCTTGAAGGACGGGGAGGAGGTCGTAAGGCAGTCAGGACTCTATGCCTTGGTGCCATCTCATGATTCCAAGGTCCTCTCCCTGGATCCCACACCCCATGCAGCCCGGGCCCTCTGGCATGGGCTCCCGTTGACAGCATTATATATGAGCACCGTCCAAGCTTGTTCAGACAACCAATTCCGCAGGAAGTCTTAGAAAGCTTTTTCTCTCTAAATGATCTTTTTTAGTGTCTGTCACCCAGAGTTGTAGAGATTTTATATCATCTATGAAATCCTATTAAGATTTTATTTCCTTATTTTCCTTTTATGATGACTGGGATTTCCTTCCTGAGAGAAGGCCCCAGGAAGTGGGTGTGTCTCGGCGGGAGCCAGGCCTGGGGGAGGGCGGGTCACTGGGGCAGCCTCAGCCTCAGTGGCAGCACAAGTGTTCAGAGCTGGCAGCAACATTCAAGGTCCTGTGGCCCTGTTTTCCACCCAAGGAATCACCTCCGGAGCACCCCGTGACTCACCCTGAGAGTAGAGGGGCAGCTGGAGACCTTGCACTTCCTGGAGGGCTGGCGTTTTGGGTGCTGCATATCTGGGTGACTTCAGGTGGGCCATGTGCGTTCTGTACATGTGTACAGCCTAATCTGTACATGTGTACACATGTTATGGCGCGGGTGAGATGGGATAAGGGCTTTGTAAAGAGGGACGGCACAGGGACAGCTCATCCGCTCTCCGGTTGCACACATTCAGTGATGGGAAAGCCACGACTTTGAAGGGTAGAGTGTTGAGATCTGGCTGGTTCTGGGTACCATTCGCCAGCGTGCTGGGGATCTCTTTGACTTCAGTTCACCTAACATACAAATCTCAGACTTTGAGAGTCTCATCAAAGCCACTGACCTGACACTGATCAAGAAAGAATCCAGGACAGGCCTGTGGCCTCTGCTGGGAACTTTCCTTTAGGCCATTGGTTTTCACCCCTGGCTGCTCATGGGAGTCACCTGGGATGATCACGCAACACAGTGATCAGGCTTTATCCCAGATTTATTCAATAACAGTCATCCGAGCATCCGGGCATCCGGGCAGTTATTAAACTTCTCCAGGTGATTCTAATTTTGCACCAAGGGAAGCCCCTTCCTTTTAGGTATGTTCAGCCAGTCATGGACCCATCCAGAGCACAAGCAACCAACTCACATTTTCCCACCTGTCCACAGGGATCTGTGGAATGGATGCCTGCTTCATTCCAGATACAAAATGTATGCCACCCCAGGGAGAGGTTAAACCTGGGACCACTTTAACAAAAATCACTGATTTTTTACTAGCTCTGGCCCCATCATGGGCCTCTGAAAAGTCCTGCCAATTTTGTTGGGGAGTCCCTTATGTGTTTAGGAATAAGTCTCATTCTCCGCATAATGGAGTTTGCTAAGTTCCTTCTCTCCTGCTCCTCCTTTCTTGGTGATACCTGCTGCCCACGAACCATGGTAGGGCACCTCACTACTTTCACCTCTGCTAGTGCCCCCTGCAGAAATGCAAATGCCCATGTCCCATGCAATATCCCAGATGCTGGTATCATTCCTTGGCATTCCCATCGATTACCACAGCTCCTGCTTTTTGTCTGGTGCAGAAGTGAGGAGGGCAGCCTTCCTCTCTTGCCCTCACACTTTGTCATGTGGACTGCTGGTGCATTAAGTCCCAGCAAGTCTCTTGTGAGCTCAGCCTCACCAGCCTCTTCCTGAAGCCCCTCCCCAGAGGCTGGGCATGCATTCCTAGCCCAGACCCAGGATGTGAATAGTCCATGTGGCTTCTTGCGTGTATGTTTTGCTCCTTTCACTCCAAACCGGAAAGACTTAACTGATTCCAAGCCAAACTTACTTGTCCAAAATCCCCTCCTGGCTGGTCTACCCCAAAATTTGCCTTACGAGCTTAGTCCACTCAGCAGTCTGCCTTAGAAGTCCAGGCCCAGCTCAGCCCCAAGTGTGAATTCAGCTCAGGTCAAAGCTGAGATTGTGAATTCCAAGTCTGTTTTATTCCCCTGGTCTCTCAATTTGGCCCCATCACCTGAGGAAATAATAATATTAATATACAAGAACTGCTATCTATTGAGTGCTTAGTCTGGGCTGGTATGATGCTGAGTGCTTTACATGGTTTATTTCATTTGATCCTTATACAGGTCTTAAGTAGTGGATGTCATTAGGATCTATTTTATAGACAAGGACACTAAAGATCAGAAAATTTATGTTAATTTCCCATTGTCACTTAGCATGTAGGGGGAGAGCTGGGATGTGAATCCAGGTCAGTGTTACTCAGAGGCCCCAACTTATGGTCTGGCCTGATTGTTCCTACAGAACCCGAGTAGATTCCTCCTGGTGCTCCTTCCCCGGGGCTTATCCATCATCCAGAAAATAAGCAGATCTTCAGACTTAGCAGGAGTCCAGGATCAGGATTATGGTTCTATGTTTTCTGTTGGAGAATTGGGTGGCATTTGCCCATCTCTTATCTTTCAGTTTCTTAAATTCTCAACATTCCCTTGAGAATCCATGTAGATCAAGGACTCAGAGTTCAATGTCAGAATTTCAGAGCTAATAATGCCCTTAGAGAGACAGAACATCAAGTTTACTTCTTCACCAGAGAGAAGGAGAAATGGACCTGTCTAAGGCCACACAACAAGGACACAGCAGACTGGGTTCAGGATCCAGGGTCCTTCTCCCACAGACTTGGACTCATTGTGTGACCTTGCATAAGTCACCCCTCTCTGAAGAATGAAACAGGCAGATGGTCACAGAAGCAGTCCCTGTGTTCAGCTAAGGTTTTAGAAAGTAGAACCCTTTGACAAAAGGGAACCTGAAATGTAGACCTGGCCTAACAGCTCAAAGCCAAGATGATTATTAAGTCAGGAGTGTGGATCTGGAAAGCTCATTCTCCCCCTCGTCCCTTTTCCCCATCTATCCTTAGGCACTTCTAGGATGCAAGGTACATGCCGATGCCAGGTAGAAAATCAGAGGCTTAAGCAGTTTGAGGGCATTGAGAGAGAACTTGATTGATCTGAATCTAAACCTAGTGATCACGCTGACTGATCTCAGAAGAAGAGCCCTCCCACCAATGATGTTAAATGGTTAGCAACCTGCTCCCTAGAAAAAAAAATAAAAGTCTTGATTTATAGCATTTGCCCATTTCCATGGTGTAAATATTTCTATGATGGCCAATTTTAAGTTACCAACATGATATTAGCCGGCGTGTAAATTTCCTGAAAATGTAACAATTGGTTCTTGTGAGCCAGTACAAGTCGACTGCAGCACACCTCTGCATCCAAATCTTCAAATTCTTTGCTAGATTTGGATTCTTAAACTTTGGTAGCAGGTTTCCACTACCATGGGTATAATATGAAAGAAATGGTGGGTAGGAGCATGCAGATAACTTGAATATCACATTGATAGATCCTTTCCTATGCTAGCATTGTCTCTGTTTCATATCTTGATGAAAATGTTGCAATTTTTATCCTGTTATAGAGAAAATAAAAGTGTGACTTGTGGCTCACAATCTATGAAGCTGATTTCATTTAATTTTGTCAGTTCTATCACTTTTCTCACAGTTATAACTTCTTTTCCCTCCTGGGATGGTATGACATTATGTTGTGATACGGTGTTGTGTACTGTTCCCCTCTGATCCATTCTGTCAGGATACCTTCTTCTTTCAGGGCTTACATTTCTCTAAATTCAAGGCTCTGACATATGCACCTTATATATTTTCCCTGGCCCCAGGCTGGTATGTCTGGAGGAGAGGAGATGGGCCTCTGGTTCTAAATCTCTCCTTGGCACGTGTTCTCAGGAATGAGTGAAGAATCAGTGATTCAGTTTGAACAGAGAAACTGCAGACAGATGTGCTGTTCTCACATCTGGCTACTTGGAGGTACAGCTGCATTTAGCCACCCACTATTTTTGTACCTGTTGGGGAAGGAACCACTTTCCTTATTGTGCTGGCATTTTTATCTGCACGGGGGAAGATACTTAGGTCACGTGCTTGGAGATGCCAGACAGGCTTTCGGGCGCAAGGCAGATATTTTCTTAGGTGTTGGTGGGCTGGCAGAGAGGTGGAGGGTTGTAGGTAGAAGGTGTCTCTGAATCTCTGGCCAGCACCTCAGGCCAGCTGACTTGGTTCGTGAGACAAAGCACAAACCCATTTTTATCCCAATGACTCCAATTGCACCTCTGCTGGGGTTAGGAAACCCATTCCCCGGATGGCATTGAGCCAGAAAATTAGCAATGATCAATGAAAGGGGAAGGATGATGAAATAAAAGTGGAGTCTCAATTATGCTCTAAATGAGCAAGGCGATGTTAAGTCTTTAGCAGAGGAGGGGCCAGGGACTAGAGGAAGGAAAAAATGATTACTTGGAAGAATTCAGCGCCCCAGTCTGGACTCAGCCATTGATTTCCTATTCTAGTTCCACAGATGGACCATAAAGGCCTTGTAGAGTGCACGTCCCCCACGCTATATTTCTCCACAATCTGCATAAAGGAAATGTGAGTTCCTCCACTCTGCTTATCCGTCCAGCAACATCGGATCCTGGGTGGGTCTAAGGGAACAAATGTCTGTGGGTAATACGTTAGGGATTCAAACTTACCAGCTGCTGGGAAGTCAAATTTGTGGTTTCAGGGCACAGGATGGTTCTGTGTGAACCATGGTGCAAGTTGCTCTTGCAAAATTATAAAAATAATGTGTTGTGTTCATAGGAAGCAGAGGGCTGAAATGTTTCTATGAGATCTCACAGATTTAAAAAAAAAGCCAAACTTTTTTTCCTTAAACTGCTAAAAAGACAAAGTAATTGATGTTGAATTTGGTGATTTGCCCTGAAAAATGCAATCACTGGGACAGCCTGTATCAGTCATTTAGAATGGAAACCAAATGTTTTCTTTCATGTATATCCATAACGTAAAAGACTTATCTCTCATCTGGCCAAACCTCTTTCTGTAGAAATGTTCAGAGTGGAACTGCATTAATAAATAGACATCAAGTGAAATTTACTATTTATGCATTTTCAGTGGTCTCTGTAAACCACGTTTCACGTCAGTCTTGTATCAATAAACATCTCTACCTGCAGGTTTTCAAGATAGATTAGCCGAGAAGGGCCATTATGGGATGAAAGAGGAGGACATGCTGGGAGAAAAATGAAATCAAACATTCACCCGTGCAAACACTTCCTTCCTGGATACTATTTGGATTTTAATTTTTTTTCAAATATAAAATAAAATACAAGATGTTGGTGCTGCTTGGAGATAGCCCACATCTGTATGGCAATGAGACAATTCTCCAAAGCGCAGCTCTCAGTGGGGTATTTATTTAATTCATATTGGTTTTGGACGGCAGCCTGTAATGAGGAAAGATACGGACAGAGGCAGGAGATGGCAGTTGGAAGTCTATACCTTTTTGAACATGAAAGTACAAAAGGGTCGTGCATGTATTGAGGTTTTAGTGAAAATTCAATAACTTGAGCTGCAGACACTTTGCTCCGGAACACTAATAAAGATGGGAGAGCTAATGAGGGACTTGAATTTGAGCTTCTTAGAGAGGGAAGCTGGAGTGGCGCCAGGCTCAGCTGCCCTGATGTCGAAGGATGCCCTGTATATTTCTGCACATGGGCCAGTTGAGGACTAGGTTGATTTTTAAGGCATCGTCTAACAGCATGTGAGCCCCAGAGTCCTGCAAATGCCAAACAGGCACTACTGAAACGGGATTCATTGAAGAGGACCTTGGGGATACTTGATTTTCCTGCCAGCAAATGTCCTGATAGGCCAGGGTTCAAAACAGGAGCATCCTTCCCAAAGCCAGACAATACCCCACTGGGTCTTTTTTTTTCCCCAAAGTGCAGCAGCCTGAGGATCTCATTGATGAACTTGAGTTTGGAAGGCAGCTATGCTCACCACTATACCACCAACGCGATGAACTTGAGTTTGAATCAAAGGACCCAAAGCCTCTAAGATAGAGGCACCAACTAGTAAGGAGGTGTAGGATGAGAGGAAAGGCTCAGCCTCTGCAAGATTAAGAACTCGCCCTGAATTATCTAACTTTATCCTCCTGTCCACCAGGTTTTATACTACCACTTTCTCCCATTTTCGGATGCTCATATATAAAATCACACCATTGCGAGTGGCAGATCCAGGACATGAACTCAGACCACAGACATGGATGGACAGTGTGGTCTTAGCCCAGCCAAGCCATCTGGGCTTCATGTCCTCCAGCTCCCGGAGGAATTCAGAGTTCTGGAAAGAGAAATCTGGGATGGGGCTCAACTCAGTGACTGGCTTTGTTCTTGGGTTGACCATGTTTGCAGAGAGCTGTTTGAGAACCATCTTGAAATCACCCCTCAGCCTTCTCTGCTGCAGGCCACTGCCCTCAGCTTATACCAGGGTTGGTGAGTTTGACCACATTTGCAGAAGGCTGCCTGAGAACCATCTGTTTGAGAAGCTCAGCTTTCTCTTCTTTAGGCTGGAGATCCTTCCAACCTGCCCCAGCTTTGCCTGGGGTCTGAATGCTCACTAGTGTGGTTAAAATTAGTACTGATTATTGCAACAGTGCCAGGCATGGCACATTACATTCTGTGTCTCTAGTGGTCGCAACCAGCCCAGGAGGTTGGTGCGTTATTATTTCCATTGTACAGATGAAGAGAGTGAAAATACAAGCTGTAGGATTTGATCCCAGGTCTGCCTAAATTCTAAGCTCATGTGGTTTAATGCTGACTGGGGAGGCCATGGATTGAGTGCCTAGTGGAGAGATATGGTGGGTGTCTGGGCATTTTTGCCAGACTCAACGCTGTGGGCTGAGATACACATGTGCAGTGTTGGATAGCCCAGTCCTAGGAGATGTCACTGCACCCAACTCTTCCTCCCAGCCCACTCTTGGAATTC
This sequence comes from Propithecus coquereli, assembly GCF_000956105.1. Lineage (NCBI taxonomy): Eukaryota > Metazoa > Chordata > Mammalia > Primates > Indriidae > Propithecus > Propithecus coquereli. The sequence goes on from NW_012149485.1 coordinate 1,977,756, forward strand.
CCAGGCTCTGCTCCAGGCCTTTTTGTCTACACTAGTAGCCTTCCCCTTCTCTGTGGAGTCCTGAAGGCTCTCACCTAGCAGAGCTGACCTGCCAATGATAAATACCATTTAATTACGGAACAAGCTTTTCTGCCATTTCTCTCAGCATGGCTTCTATTGCCGAAGATTAAACTTCATTCCAATACCACTGAATTACCTTTTTAAACCTATTATTTCAATGTGATTAACTTCACTTCTTTTCATTTAGCTGTAAGCAAAATCTTGTTTACAAGGCAAAAAAAGTCTTTGCCTTAATATCGGCAATAATAATACAAACGAACATTGCAAGAAAATAATTTATGTGAAAAACAGGAAAAAATGGCATTGATACATGAGGCTCCTCTTCAATTAATAAAAAGGAGGAAATATTTAAAAACAATTTATCAAAGAAATATATACAGTTCATACATCATGCATTTGCAAAGAATATACTAATATTCATTCCACAAATAGCTGCGTGACCCTGGATTCTAATTCTTTTGTGTGTGACGAATTCTGGGTTGTGGTTAAAATTCAGAGCTGGGTTTGGTTAACAGATACCAGGACAGGCAAGGTTACTGACAGAGAAGGAGGCTTGTGTTCGCTAGACACCTGCCATGTTCTCTCTTTCGAATGCGGCCAAAATGCATTCGAGGTTTTTAGAGAAGGTTGTTACTGCAAGCCTGGGTGAGCAGCCCAAAACCCAGGTTTTTAAGGCAGACCTCCATCACATCATTTGTGCCTCTCCTTTTCAGGACTGAAATCTGAAACACTAAAAACCGTAATTTTATTAAGAATTGCAAAAGGGAGAAACACTTGGCAATTTAAAAAATTGTTTTTACTTGAAGCAAACCCTGGCAGACTGTTTCCTGAAAGTTGTCAAGGCTGGGTGGCGGCTGGGAAGTGGTGGCATCTGTCACTGCCGTTATGCAAATCCCCTCCTGTTGGGGCCGGAGTTTGGAGAGGGGACACACGGCTGCACGTTGGCAAGGCAGACACCGTATGCTACCACCCGCACTGCTCCCTAATTTATTTGTACCATTTTCTTTTATGGCCTTCCATGAGACACACTTTCCAGGGAGTTCCTTTACAGGGCAATGCAGAGAAATTAGCATTTACATCATATTTAACAGTTTACAATGAGTTCTTCCACCCGGACATAAAACAACGTGGTTTTATAAGGAAAACGTCAATATCAGAATGAATATTTCCACATATGGAATCCTCGTTTAGCTGACGTTTAGACTCCTTGATGGGTTAAAAGGAAAAACTCGAGCCGGCAAAAGGCTTTGCAGCTCGAGCCAGAGTGCCCAGCCCACGGTGCCACAGAGATGCCTTTGGGAGCAGGAGGCTGGGCCAGATGTGCAGCCCCAGGTCCGGGGGCAGCAGGGAGCTCCAACCCTGGCCCACCTCTTCCTTCCACCTCTTCCTCCTGCTCTGTCTCCTTGTTGCTCACCTTCCCCCCTCATCCCTTCATTAAATTTTCTTGACTTTTCCCTTCCCTGCCTCCCTTCCCCTTCCTTTCCTCCACCTGTTTGATTAACCACATTTACTGAGCACCTGGGGGTCCAGGCTCCAACCTGGAGGCTGGCATAACCGAGGAGAAGCAGACACTAATCTTTTCTAACCTACGACTTTTTGTAGGCACATAAAATCCACCCGTACATGCACAACCAGGTGGACCGATGTTTCCACCTTAAACTACATAATGTTGAAATCACTTAGGAACCCCGATGATGGAGGAGCCAAGCCCTGCCCTCACCTCAGCTAAGGAATCTTCTCTTTTTCCTGTTAGCTCTCTGTCTTGTTCTACCCAGACTTTGTTGAGTGCTGATCATTGGCAACTTTATTTACGTATTCTCATCTCATCCTCAAAGCAACTCATACAGTAGAAGAGAGGCGGAATGGAAGAGAAGCTGGTTTGGTGGCTTGCCATGCAGGGACTCGCCCTGCTCCATGCTGTGACTTGGTTGAATTCAGTCCGTGCAGACCCTCCCAGAACTATTCACTGTGTCCGTGGGGACTGCTGGGGTCTGCGCCCAACTTCCCACCTCAGAAGGGGAATTTGTCAGAGGGGTGGACGGCAGCAGAGCAGCAGAGCAGAGGGAGAGGTCAGTCTCCGAGAAAGGGACATTGCCTTCAGGGGCAGCCACCTCCAGGGATGCCCCAAGGTGCCCTCCAGCAGGGACCAGGAACTGGAAACCCCAGGGAGTGCTGGCTTCTTCCAGGGTGGGGGCAGAGGCTCCGAGAAGCTGGGGGAGGTGCCAGAAACCATCAGGGCAGGTTGACAGATGTGTTTCCAGCATCTGCCTCGCTCCTGGTGCTTGGCAGATGGGGTGCAGGGACCAGGCAGCTGAAAACCTGGATCCGTTTCAAACAGCTCCATTTCCCAGGCTCACAGCGGAGCATTTGCAGGGAGCAGCTACAGAGCCCGCCCTCCAGGGTCTCCCCAGCCACAGAAGTTCCACTGGAATCCTGCACAAGCCTGTTTTGTAGACAGGGAAATGTGGGGCTGAGTGAGCAATCTCTGGCTTATGAAATCCCTTGTTTCTGTCCTTATGGCTCTCTGTGTCACCTTTGGTGACTTCAGACACCTGATAACTTTGAGATATGCTCATCTGCCAGATGGGAATGACAAGCTGAAGGCTGACTTGACCGTCTAGAGCTGTGCTGTCCAATACAGTAGTCACTAGCCAGATGTGGCTATTCCAAATATTTTACATTTATTTATTGTAAGTGTAACATACTCATGCATTTCAAAAAAGAATCTAAAATATCTCAATATTTTTATATTCATTACATTGTTGACATGATAATATTTTGGATATATTGGGTTAAATAAAATGTTACCAAAACTAATTTCACCTGTTTCTTTTTACTTTTTTCTTAAAAATGTGGTTACTAGAAAATTTAAAACGACACACAGAGCTTGCAATCTATTTCTTTTGGATTGTGCTGTCCAAAAGAAGGAAAGACCTTGTAGCATCATCCTCAAATGACATTGTGCCCAAGTCCCCAGCAAAATTTGCCCAGAGGTCCTTATTGCTGAGGACTGCTGCGTCTTGGAGGCATGAGCCACCCATTCCTCTCATGACCAGAACGTGAGTGAAATTGGGTCCTCAGGGACCCAGGTCAGCTGTTTCTGAAGAGCAGGGGCTGCACATGCTGCTTTGGCTACTCTCGGCAGTTTGTGCCGATCTGCTACCGCTGGCATCTCAATACAGCCCCCGTGCTAGGTCCCCAGGCTCATAGCTGCTCCCTCTGGACCCAAAGACAGGCTCTAGAGAGGCCTCTTGGGGCATCTAGCTGACTCTCTTCTGGCTCCCCATGGTGGATGCGCTTATCCCTGGCCAACCCACAGGACCCAGGCTACTCTACCTCTCCTGCCTTCTACATTCTCCACCTTGATGGGCTGCCAGGTTCTAAGCAGGTGATCCCAAAAGCTGAAGCAACATTGGGAAGCCAGGCACGAGGGGACATCTTGGAATAGCCACCTCCATCCTGGGTCACTCTCACTCACCCCAACCCCCTGTACCACGAGGGGCACTTTTTTAGATGTGGGCAACAGGAGACATCCTCAGGGCTGGGGGGCAGTGGGGATATTTCTTTGCTCAGCGTCTCAGCCCAAGCCGCCCTAAAGATGGACTCATCCCTTTACACAGAGGAACATGTTCTTTGGACCTCCCTCGCCGCCCCCAGAATTCCTCATATTACACCGAAGGCTCACTCTTGTGGGGGTGGGTGAGGATGAATCTCATCTGCATTCCTCTGTCATTGAGTAGATATTACCGAGCACCTGCCCTGTGGCAGCAACCTGCTGGGCGCTGGCAGCAGTAGCAAACAGGAGCAGTCACGCCTTGGCCTCTCAGAGCGCCCTCTAGCGGGGAGACACGTGCTGATTCAGAAATCACATCCAGGTCTCATTACGAAGCAACAGCAAGAGCTACTTGGCAAAGGATACTGGAAACTCATCGGGTCTTTGGTGGCGATGGGTGGGGTCAGGGAAGGCATCTCTGAGGATGGGATGTTTTAGTCGAAATTGCTGTATTTTGAAAGCTTTAATTTTGTTCCCATCCTGCTCCCGTTAAAGAACTGAGGTCAAACCCCCTAGGGAAGGGTTTTGAGGATGAGGGAAGACTGGGAAACATTTACCAGCATGGCCTGAGGCAGAAAAGTCTGGAAGAGAAACTTTGATGGGAATAGAGAGAGGGATCCAGAAAATCAGCACATCTTAGCATGAAGTCTTCAGAGTAAGGTCAGGCTGCAGCTGGGAGAGGGAGCGAGGGCTAGAACTCATGGTGGATTGAGGCAAGAGGTTCAAGGCTGCAGGGGTGAAGGGTGACGGGTGTGTGCCTTTCTCCTGGGTAGGACTCCTGCCTCCGCAGAGTGATGACTTAACAGATCTGTGCAGGGTTGCACGTTGTGTATGTGGTGTTTCCACGGGCCCTGTGTTGTTTTATTGGATCTCAAAAAAGCATCCAACGATAGAATATGCCTGACGGGGTACCCAATGTTGGAAAGAGTCCTGAACCAGGAGACCCTGTTCCAACCCTGATTTTGCCCCTTGGCCCACTGTGTGACCTTGGGCCAGCCCTCTCCCCTCTCTGGAATGTAACCTCCTCATCTGTAAAATAAGGGGGCTGGACTGGGTGACCTCCAAGCCCACATGCACATCTCGGGTTCCAGGACTCTGGGAGTCAATGACGTGCTTGGCTGAGCCGTTTCCAGCTGTAGCTGAGAGGTCGGGGTTCAAGCCTGTTATGAAGCTGCCGCTCAGATGCTGCCACTTCTGATATTAATTTCTTTTCTCCCCATGAGGCATGGAGGGCTTTATGAATGACTCCAAGAATTGCCTCTGGCCTTGGGGACGGAAGCTGGCCCTGAAAGCAAATGGAGCTGAAACCCTAGAGCACCCGTACCCCAGGCTTTTGGTGAATTGACCTCAATCATTTCTCCCACGAGCAAGCTGCAGCTGAACTCCCGTGAACAGAAAGCTGGCAACAAACTTTCCTTCTGATTGTCCTCAGAGCCAAGCTCTGCTCCATCCCAATCCTGAGCAGAGACAGTCCTGACTTTATCAGAAGTACACAGTCATGGACGTGGGGGTTGTTCAGCTGTGAGTTAAAATCTTGCAACTGGTTGAGTCGCTCTGGTAACCTCCACCAACCTCAGTTTCTCCATCCATAAAATAGGGAAGATGAAGTCACCCACCCTCACTAAATTATTAGGAGATTAAAATGAGCACATGTCACTTTATATCATATGTAAGCACCTGGTAAAATATAAAGCTGTATGAAGATCATTATTATTATAAAATAAAAGTGACAATAAAAGTATACATCCCTCCCAGGATGAAAACATGTATCTGTAGAGCTTAGAGATATTATTGCTAATAAATGTATCCTTCATTTACATAAGACTTTAGCTTATAAAACACCTATGTTCATTACCTCATTTTGTTCTCACCAGGACCTGTGAGGCAGGTGTCATTACTTCTGTGTTTCAGCCAGGCGATGGCTCACAAAGGGGAAGGGGAATGCCCAAAGTCACAGCTACCTGTGACATAAACCCTGATCTGATTGCCTCTAAGTGGGTGTTTTCTCACTGTCTGATGCTGTTTGGCCTGGACACACAACTCTATCACCCTATCCCCTTGCAGCTCTTGGGGCAGCCACCATCCCTTTACTGGTAGGTGTTGATCACTCAGACCTGTGACCTTTGGCTGGAAGGGCCTTTGAGAGTAGGCATGCACCCTTCTCTTTTCACATGGCCAGGAGGCGTTTGCTTAGCATAGCCCTGTGGGAGACCCTTCGACCAGGTAGCTAGAGGCCTCAGCTTCATGCTCAGGTGAGTGGTCACTGGACCTGGGGTGGACTGTCCTGTACCCTGAGATAATAGGTGGGCCTGGAAGGGGGCAGGAGGCTGCAAAGGTGAGAAACTCTATGGAAGAAGGTCGGTCACTGGCTGATGTCTCAACAAGAGGAAGATCCTCAAACGGGTCCCAATTCCATTCCACAAACAATCCCTTAGGTCTTCTTCCTGCCATGCCCCAGGCCCAGGGTCCATAACACTAATTCGTGTTAAATCTTTGTCCCTGCCCTTGTGAAGCACACAGTCACAGCCCGGAAGAGCCCAACTGGGTGGCTACCAGATATCCCCTAGCACAAAAGTTTCTGATTCCTTTCCAGCTAAAAATGAAAATGTCTTTTCTGGAGGAGAATGAATAAATAAATAAATAAATAAATAGATAAGCCCCCGGAAACAACACCTTATCAGAATAATAAAATTAAATTATAACAGGGCTGTCAGCGACACAATCTTTGAGGGTGAAAAGATGTAATCTTGGTGAAAACATCGGATCTGTCTGTTTATAGATCTAATAAATTATGTTAGAATTGTGCTCTTATAAATCCAGGCTGTCGAGGAAACCCAACAACTAATTCATCAGTTGCTCATCGAGAGGTCCCCTTCTCCGTTCCGATTGCTCACCGTGTAGATAACAAGGAGCCTTACAGACCGGCTGGTTAAATGTCATTTGCTTCAGAGCTGTAACACGGCACGGATCATTGCTCACACATAGTCACCCAATTATATTAACCTGTGCAGCAATACGGTGTAATGACATGACATTAACGCAGCCACTTCAGAGGGGCGACAACTTCCCTCCTCACGGAGGATGGAGCTGCCAGCTTCTCTCCAACATCTCCCTTGTCATTTAAATGCAAAACAAAAGCTCTTGAATGGAAGGAGCAGAGAGTCACTTCTCTCTGGCAGCCTCTGAAATCTAAAATCTTCCATGCTTTATCCTGTTAGCTCCGAGGGGTTTGCCTGTCGAGTTTTTTAATTCAGCAACTCGATTTTCCCAAAGGACAGGATCCCCACTCTCTTCTCACAACTCGCAATGTCTTGTCTTCAAGGGCAGTTCTGGGATTACCCCAAATATAGGGAACAATGAGACTGAATTAAGGGATGAAAGACACAGAAAGTAGCCCTATTCGCCCAGGTAAATTACAAGGCACAGAGCCCTTCTGGGAGATGATGGCATTTGGGGTAACTAGTTTCTTTTGTCTTATCAGAGATATGAGGGGCAGATAAACAGACCTAGCTGATTTCAGAGCCTCGCGTTTGCCAATCTTGGCGCTATTGACGTTTGGGGCCGGATCATCGTTTGTCATCGGTGGTCTGTCCTGTGCATCGTGCGATGTTCAGCAGCATCCCTGATCTCTACCCACGAGATGCCAGTAGTATTTTCCCACCATTTGTGACAATCAGAAATGTCTCCGCACTTTGCCAAACATTCCCTGGGGGGCAAAATCGCTCCCAGCTGTGAATCAGCGATCTAGGGTGAAACTTTTCACTCCACAAACCTTCAGCAAATATTTGCAGAGCACCAGATCTGTGCTGGGCTTGGGGCATTTTAAGTTGCTTGGAAGTTTCTTAGTAAAAGAAGAGCCTATCTCTGAACTCCCTGAGTCCCTCTCCTCTGCAAACAGGGGTGGCTGTGTCCTTCCGGTTTTTCAGGTCGAATTGCAGCTCTTCTGCTTGCCAGTCGTGAACCTCTAGGACTCTGCTTCATCTGTACAATGGGCGTAATGATATGATAGCACCAGGCTCACTGAGCTGTTGTGAGAATTAAATGATTTATGCAGGCGAAGTACTGAAGGCCTGGCACAGGACGCCTTCAGCACTTGGTGTTGTCATTTTCATTAAAGCCCACTCATGAAGGATCCTGTGGATAAGAAGTTGGCCCAGACTTCAAGGACAGAGCCTGGCCTGGAAATGAGACCAGTGTGTATATTCTCTTGTCTATATGAAATACCGTAAAATATTCCCTTCAAAATTTCATAATAAAAATAAAAATTAAAAAAAGACCTAAACAACAAAAGAAGTAACAATTGAAGGTAAACTAGAAGAGAACTTTCTCAATCTTAAGAAAAACTTAAGCATTTTATTAAAAGGTCTATACTACATTAGGAAAAATTAACAAAAAGAGACCAGTGTTTAGCAAAATGAATGTTTTGCAAATATTTTATCCCGTTTTATTTTTCCTCCGTAGCATTGATCTCATATACATAGCAGGTTGTTTGTCATCCACACACAGATGTAAGTTCCGTGAGGGCAGGGGCTTTGTTTTGTTCACCACCGTATCCTCAGTGCCTAGACTGATGCCTGCGGAATTATAGGTACTCAGTAAATATTTGTTGAGTTCAACGATAAGTGACTCCTAACAGGTCTCCAATAAAGGGATTCCATAGACAATTTAATCTGGGAAACTTTGCTTCTCATCTCTGCCTCTTGGAAAGTAGCAATGCCCAACGTATATTTTCCATGGAACCCTGACTTGGGAAAGGCTGACCTGTACATACCCTGGTCAACCTGGCCCTCCAGTACAACTCTAATCTCATCAGCTTCTACTCTCCTCTTGCTCATTCCTGCTCCAGCCACGGCGGCCTCCCTTTTGTTCCTTGAACACACCAGGCAAGCTCTCAGTTCAGAGTCTCTGCCTTGATTGCTCTTCATCACATAAGCACATGGCTCATTCCCTCCTTCCTTCAGGTCTCTAATCGAATGTCACCTTACTAAAGGGTTCCCTAATGGTCCTGTTTAAATAATCGTGTGTCCAACTCCTGATGCCCTTCCTCAGCTTTATCCTCCTTCCTAGCATGTGTGTGTCATCATCACAAATGCTCTATATTGTACTTATTCATTTGGTTTGTCATCTGCCTCCCCCACTAGCACGTGGCAAGGCTTTCTCTCTGTTCCATTCACCGCTGTGTCTAGATCAGTTCTTTGCACATGGTAGGTGCTTGACAGATATTTGTTAAACACCTGGATTAATAAATGAAAAAACTCTACAGGCATCCAGGAGGAAAGCAGTTTTCCCATAAAGGACAAAGATCAGATTGCTTTCAGACTTTGCCACAATTCTGAATGCTGCAAGACAATGGGACAATATCTATGGAATTTCGAGAAGAAAAGGTTATGACTCCAAAAATACCATTCCCAGTCAAGTTGTTCAATTCTGAAGACAACAGAAAGATGTATAGGCAAAGTGTACCATTTATGAGCCCATCCTAAAACACAAAAA